>NW_019524847.1:554167-758822 GCF_002814215.2 Seriola lalandi dorsalis | reverse complement strand
TTTTTAAGGCATTAGACAAAATAATATAATTTGGCAAAAAAATGCCAAAAAAGATTTTAGTCTAGTATGGTAGAAAAATATGAAAACATCATAGTATAATATGGCATAAAATGTCAAGAATACATTATACTATATTAAGGCATAAAATGTCACATAAACGTCATAGTATGGCAAGGCATTAAATGAAATAATATAATAAGGCAGAAAAATGCCAAAAAAGATTTTGGTCTAGTATGGTAGAAAAACGCAAAAACATCATAGTATAATATGGCATAAAATGTCAAAAATACATTATACTATATTAAGGCATAAAATGTCATATAAACATCATAGTATGGCAAGGCATTAGACTAAATAATATAATTAGGCATAAAAATGGCAAAAAACATCAAAGTATCGTATGGCAGAAAAATGCCAAAAACGTCATAGTAAAATATGGCATAAAATGTCAAAAATACATCATACTATATTAAGGCATAAAATGTCATACAAACGTCATAGTAAGGCAAGGCATTAGACAAAATAATATAATTTGGCAAAAAAATGCCAAAAAAGATTTTAGTCTAGTATGGTAGAAAAATGCAAAAACATCATAGTATAATATGGCATAAAATGTCAAAAATACATTATACTATATTAAGGCATAAAATGTCATATAAACATCATAGTATGGCAAGGCATTAGACGAAATAATATAATTAGGGATAAAAATACCAAAAAACGTCATAGTATAGTATGGCAGAAAAATGCAAAAACATCATAGTATAGTATGGCATAAAATGTCAAAAATACATCATACTATATTAAGGCATAAAAGGTCATACAAACGTCATAGTGAGGCAAGGCATTTGACAAAATGATATAATTAGGCAAAAAAATGCCAAAAAAGGTCAAAGTATAATATTGCACAAAAAAAGGCCAAAAAAACGTCATAGTATAGTATGGCATTAAACTTTAAAAAAACATCATAGTATATTAAGGCATAAAAGGTCATAAAAACGTAATAGTATGGTCAGGCATCAAACAAGATAGTATAGTAACGGAGAAAAATGCCATAGTATAGTCAGGCATAATAATGTCAAAAAAACATCATAGTGTAGTAAGGTATTAAGAATGTCAAAAAACATCTTAGTATAATAAGGCATACAAATGTTCACAAAAGTCATAGTATTGTAAGGCATAAAAATCTGAAAAAAACGTCATAGTATACAATTTCATGAAAATATGAAAAAACCTCATGGTAAAGTAATGCATAAAAATGTAAAAAAAAAAAAACGTCAATATAATGTGGTATAAAAAAAGTCAAAAAAACATCATAGTATAGTAGGGCATAAAAATGTAAAAAAAAAAAAAGTCATAGTATAGTTTGACATAAAAATGTCAATAAACGTTATAGTATATCATGGCATAAAAATGTAAAAAAAAACATAGTATCGTAAGGTATAAAAATGCCCAAAAGATGTCATAGTATAGTAAGGCTTACAAATGTCAAAAAATGTTATGTAATACATGGCATAAAAATGTCATAATATAGTAAGATATAAAAAATTCATAGTTTAGTAAGGCATAAAAACTTAATAGCCTATATTAAGCCATAAAAAAGTCAATAAGAAAAAACGAAAATGGAGTCATACCCTCTTGGAGGGCACCTTGGAATTATGTAATATGAACTCGCTCCAAACATAGTGCAAAAAAGTTCACAGAATATTGGTAGGGACAATTCTGTCCTCTCAAAATATTGGTAGGGACATGTTCCTACCATCCATATGCAACCCTACACCTTTGGTACCCAAGCACATAAGCTTTGCAGGACAGTGAGATTTTAAGGTTGGAAAAAAAAAAATAGTTTCACTATTTATATATAAAATTACGGCAGATACATGTAAGAAATAAAAGCTATTTACATGTAAAGTGATTTTGTCCCCTTTCATTTTTTTGATTTTTCTTTAAAAATCTATGTAAATAACATTTTTATGTTTTATAACTATATATATATTTCATTAATAACAAACAACACAATTGTTTTGTGTTCAAATAGCATTCATACTTGCAAAATTTGATGCAATAGTGCAGTGTTCCTGGCGGCTTTATACTTTGCCAATTAGAAGTGGCAGAATCAGGTGATAAAAACAGTAGGCTATATTACAACATTCATGGCCACTGGAACACACTGAGTTGGACAAATTGAATCATTATTCCATTTTAATGTTCTTAGACCTTTAAATCTGTCACAGTGAGTACTTTGAGATGCTCCAGTTGACTGATTCAGATGTCTTCATCAGGGCACAGTTCCAACAGTTTTACAACTGTAAAAGACCACCCGCAGACAGTCAACAATAGCTGCCCTCTCCTTTTATACACTGGAGAACTAGGTCTAACTGCCTTCCTCTATTGTCCCACTTGTCACCAGTGTGTGATTTTACATTGGGGGTGGCTGGATTGTTAAAAGCAGCAGAGGGGGCGACACATTGGCCTCCTTGTCTGTAGAGGCACACAGATTGTTCTCTTATATTTCTCTCAAACAATTTGTGATGACATGAAAACTCACAAGTTCACATCATCTTTCTTATCATTACCTTCCCTCCCACATGACATGACCAGAGATTAAACAAATAATACATCATAATGTGTTAATCAGTGAGCTTTAAACTTGCTAGTAGTCACTCAGGCTGTTTCCAGTCTTTATGCTAAGCTAAGCCTACTAGCCTCTGGCCAGCTTCATATTGTGCACACAAGTGATCTCAATCTTCTTCTCTAGCTATAACTTTTGGGAAAAAAGTGAATAGGCCTTTTTCCAATGTTCCTTTCATTAATATTTATACATATCTGTATTCAAGCTGTTTTCCCCTTCTTCCAATCTTTATGCTAAAATAAGCTAACTTGCTTCTGACTTCAGCTTCATATTGGACAACCATTTATGTGGTATCAATATTCTCTTCTAGCTGTAACTTTCCAGTGTTCTTTTTATTAATAACCACCCATAAATCAAGATGAAACAGGAAACATGTCTGATCTAAAATATCCTGTTGACACAGGAGTTGTTCCACTGCCCATGACTCCAAGGACAAACTCTCCGTTCCAGGTAAACAATGAGTGGGTATAAACTTTGGTTTGTGCAATGCTTTTTAAAACCTTGTTTAAACTGCAGACAGCTCTGGGCATGTTTGAAAGATTATCATTTCAAAGTAAAACTCCTGACTTTACTATAGACGCTTGAGAAGATAATAGAGTTAAAACCCAAAGAATTTCCATTGTCTGTTGCTGCAGCTCAAATTCAGGGTGCGTGCCATCAGTAATCCAAGTAAGCCTCTGTGTCCTTTTTTTCCTAAAAAATGACTACTCATGACCAATTCTTGGACAATTATTATCTTAGACAATTGGTCAGTGCTTCTTTTCTATCAATAATCTCAGTCATCAGTTCTGGTGTTGGGCTGTAAATGTAAATACATTTTCTCAATTGTACTTAAGTAGAAATGAGAGGTTCTCAGGTTTTCAGAGGGAAATATTGTACTTTTTACTTCTACAGCTTTAGCTTCTTTACAAATTAATATTTTTGCTAACAAAATATATGAAGTGCTCATATGTTGCTGTCATATAAATTAAATTCCCCCACAACTATTTGTTGATTGACAGAAAATTGACTACTTTGGTAATTGTCAGTAATTTTTCATGGTTGCAGTTTCTTCAATTTGAGGCTTTTCTGTTTTTCCTTGTAATTATTTTAATGTTTTAATTAATTTTTTAATAATTTGTTTGTCTGTTCTGTCAGTTTTCACAAAATAAGTTTCTTTATTAGGATCTCCTACTAATGCATGAGTAAGAATAATCAAATGATATAATAGATATATAGAACAGTCACAGGGCCATTTTCAGCATTGTGTACTTTTACTGGTACATTTAGTATATTTCCCTTTTGGTATGGGGTTATCGTACTTTTACTTACTTTTTTACTCAAGTAGGATGTTGAATGCACGACTTTTACTTGTAATGGAGTATTTTTTAAGTTGTACTCTTACTTAAGTAAAGCATGTGGATACTTCTCCCCCCCTGCTCCCACAAGTTGTACCAAATGGTCTTTTGTTCCCCCTGCTGGTGATTCCGAAAATGAATCTGTCTGCCCTGGAGGGATAAAAACAGCAACCCCATAATAGTATTAATAATTTGAGATGATATGAGCAATTATAACAACAATTTAAGTTTAGGGTATTATTATCGGATTAATCGATAATGAAAATAGTTGTTAGTTGCCGTTATATTTTCCCCAATATACCACTTTTGGATCAGTTTAGGTTCTTAAAATTGCAATTCATTATCATCATTTACCACACACACAGACAAATGAATGCTTCAAATTGGAGTTAGAGATGTATTTACAATTGTACATCATCAGCATGATCAAAAAAGATACAATAAAATTTACATTTTACTTAAACTGGTTTCTTCATGTCTCTTTCATTTGTGTTAAACAATACTGAACATTGTGGGAGCTTTATTTAACATTAACACTGAGAATATTTTACTCAGAAACACCATGTTATCTCTATGTCACAAAGGAATAGTTGGATATTTTGATTATTATTCACTTTCTTGCACAGAGTTAGATGAGAATATTGATACCACTCTCATAAAACATTTCCCAAAATATCAAACTATCGGTTTAAAATACAGCAACTGTTCAGGTGTTTAAAGCAACAATTTGAATGGGGGGAAATATTATCCTAAAAAGGTCAATTGAATACAAGCATGATTTCTCCGTCCTGGACAAGGGGAGGGTGGCTGTTGGCACTGATATAAAAGATCTTCAGTGCATCCTAGAAATATCTTCATTTCTTCTGCTGCTAAGGCACCAGTAACATTTAGTTGCAAATATGTAGTGCTCATGATGAGCTGCACAATCATTTGTTGTTCATCATTTATATTTTGTTTCTGTTCCTTGTACCTACAAAAGTGCTTAGACAGAGTGTAGCTATACTTTATATAGCTCTACAAACATCACATGTAAATGCAAGGCTGTTGGACATCAGCATCTATGAACATAGGATCATCTGCACACTGACTCACTGAGAGTAGAGGAGTCAAACACATGAGTATTGCATTGTGTTATTTCAAAGAGGCAAAATACCCAGTGCCCTTCCTGAGATACAGTGTCAGAGAGACACATTAAACATCTTTACACTTCAGACTATTACACCAAGAGGAATAAATGGTGAATACAAAAATAAAGTGTTCCTTGTAAATTTAGATTTTGTAAATTGAGGTAAATGTTTGGTATAGCTTCTTTGTCACCAGCTTTCCATACTAACAGTGATAACTTGAATGTAAACAGAAAGAATATTAATAAGATGTTTATGAGTTGAAACAATTATTTGAGAAATCAGTTGGCCTGCCACCAAAAAAAAAGAAAGAAAAAAAGTCAAGAATCGAAAAAGTTGTCAGTTTTAAAACATCTGGAGTCAGTGTGCAGGTATTACTCTACTTTTCAAAGTCAAAACATTTTCTGTTGCTCAAAATAATGATAAATATGGATATAAAATGCAAAAATCCACATAATAACTGATCACAGTATCTAAATGAATATGATGCCTTTTGTTTCTGTTTGTGTATTTTACAGTTTTAACTATTCTAACTTAACAAAAGAGACTAAATTCTTGTTCATGCAGATGTGTTTCACCCACATTTCCTCTGTGGATAAAACTGCTTCAAAAAGTGAAATCAACATTGGCTGTGAAACACCATGAACTCTAACCTTCTCCTAATCCCATGCGAGCCACACGGCTGTTGCTCAGCCGCATCCCACGTCTTTATGTGCGTCATTTAAGCAGCTTTCATCAGCTGCACCTCCCCTCCCCTCCCTTCTCCTCCCTTCCCCTCCCCTCCCCTCCCTTCCCCTCCCCTCCCTGGCCGGCGAGGAGTCCAAGCTGAGGTCGCTCTCTGTTTTCAATCTTTGCTCCTGCTCTCTGCTCAAATGTTGGGGTCCCCCTCCAGCTTGGTGAGGTCGGTGGCCGTGCCCATGAACATGCTGCGTCCTCGCTCTAGGCGGCTTTTCTTGTCCGTGAGGCGGAAGGCCTCCATGAACTCGTCGATGTCAATGCTGCCGTCCTGGTTGCTGTCGATGGTCACGGCCAGGTCGTAGATGGCCTCGTCCGTGATCTCCATCTTTAGGTAGACGCTCAGCAGCTTCCAGGTCTGCCGGAAGTCCTCCATGGTGATGAAGCCTGAGGAGGAGGAGGAGGAGGTTGAAGGTTAGGAGGCTGTAGCTGGAATGAAGGGAAGGGATGGAAAAAGTGGAGGCAGATTCTGATAAAGAAAAAGTGTGTCACTGTGTGTGTGTGTGTGTGTGTGTGTGTGTGTGTGTTGTGTGTGTGTGTGTGTGTGTCACTGTGTGTGTTGTGTGTGTGTCACTGTGTGTATGTCACTGTGTGTATGTCACTGTGTGTATGTCACTGTGTGTGTGTGTGTGTCACTGTGTGTGTGTGTGTGTGATCAGAAGTGAGGGATGGAGAGACCAGTAGATCAGTGGGTTAATCCTGGTCTTAACTGGGAGGATTCAGGGGGCCGTAACCTGCTGCGGCCTCTTTGGCACACTACTGTGGATTAACGGAGGCTGAACTCAGTAGACATCTCAATCTGGACACAACACACACTTTACGAGGCCCTGACACACTTTACTGTGAACCAGACATCATTAGATTGTGTATGCGAGTCAGTGCAGTAGTGTCATCAAGTTGTTAATCAGAAGGCATCTTTCTTTCCGATTGTGGATTTATTGCATTGAGATTAATGCATCTCTGCACAGGTACAGAATAACAACCTACATCTTATTAAGAGCTTATCAAAAATCAAATCATTGCTTGCTTTTTTATTAGTTATTTTTATTCTTAATTTGTTGAAGAGATTTGAAATTTGACCTAACGTCAAGTCACTCGTGTTTTGTTGCTAAGAAAAATACACCAACAAATAACAGAAAAGGACCCAGAACACAAGGTAGAGTGAGAGGAAGAAAATATGCCATTCATTAAAAAGGGAAAGAGCCAGTGGTGTGTGCAGATGTTTACATGTGACTTGTTCCAGTGATGAATAAATGACTTTACCTGAGTTGTCTGTGTCTACGATTCTGAAGATGGTCTCCAAGGTGGAGCGGTGGCGATACAAAGTCTCCAGCAGACTCTGATCGATGTGCTGCGAGAGGAGAAAAGATGAAACACCAAGTCAGAAAAATTTGGACTGAGAGTTTTTATTTTCATGTGAACATCATTTAACCCTTTAAAATACACCAGTCCACCCAAATGGCACTTTGGCCTTGGAAGCACTGTCACTGTTTTGGTCAGTACTAGAGTCAGTCTTCACACAACCTTGACTTATTATACATTGTTCGAATGCTCCAAGTCTCCTGATTCTTTCCGTTTCAAGTATTTCAGGATCCACATATCACTGTAACCACTGTTGACACAGAACTGGTTCAGGCTTATGACTATGGCTCCAAAGTGCTACTACAGACCCTTTTTTTCTCACCCAAAAAAAGAAAGAAAGAAAGGTGAGGCAAAAACATTGCAACGTAAATTTCTGCCATGTCTCTGTAACTTTGGTTTAGTCTCTTGTACACTCATTCTGACTTTTGGTCATCTACAATCTCACATAAATCCCTCTTAACAAAATCTCTTACAATATTCACTGTAAAAAACGTGGCTTTCACTAGTATGAATAGTGTCTGATCTGTACTTTACTGCCCATTTTCAGTAATTTATTTAATTACTTTTCTTCCTCGTGTTGTTTTTTTTTTGTGTCTCTCATGAGTTTTTGAGGAGATGAGGGAAACAAAATGTTATTCTTGTCTTTTCTCTGTTTTTCAAAAACAAACAAACAAAAAAAGCTTTTCTCATCGATGTACTTCAACACTTACATCTGTGTTGGGTCCTGCGATGGCGAGCTCGTTGAACCAGTCGTAGTAGTCTATCATCCCATCACTGGTCCTGCTGGTGACCAGCTGACAGCGCAGCATCCTCCAGGGCAGACAGAGGTGCATCACACTCTCCACTGCAGTGGCCCAGTCATTAGGAGACAAGCGACCTGACAGCAGTGGAAAGAGAGGAAGTCAAAACAGTTTTCTCATGAGGAGAAACTTTAGTAATCTGGTCCACCAGTCAAATTTGAGGGTGGCTGATTTCACCGATTTTATCCAATGTTTGATTTCTGATAAAACATCGGATTTCAGCCACATTTCCATTCATCGTTGGATGGTTGTTGGATTGTTTTACTCTTTTGGAGGCATGGGTTCCCCACACAGACCCATCCCACCACAGGGCAATGAACTCTCCAGAAACCAACTCTACAAGCATCCAAAGTAGAGCCTGACCTGCACATTGTCCAGGCTGAAATTATCAGCCACTATTAGCTTATCACAGATTCATTGACATCGGCACAGATGTCAGCTAATAAACAACAACAAATTGCTGTAAAGAAATGTCAGCGATATGTTTGAGTTTGTGTGTTTATGTAAAAACAAAGAGTAGAAACTGATACTGATTTCAAATATTGAACCTCTATAACGTTACCTTTAACGTTAATGCTGTTACAAGATGAACAAGTTTAAAACTTTTCTATGACAAAAAAAACAAACTTTTTTACAAAGTTTTGTAAAGTAGTGTTTTTAGACACGTCTCATTGCAAACATTGAGTTTAACTTTATTATATAATATATTATAAAGTATAAGATATGTAATCAATAACAAACTTGTTCTCAATACTGCTGTAGCTTTGCATCTTGAAAACTACCTGCTGAAGGTGAAGTCATGCCTCACACACAAGGAGACTGCTGATGAAGACCATGAGATATGTGAGAAAGGTCCTGAAAAATTTGATTAGTGGACTTTGAGTTTTTGTCAAATGACTATTTCCAAAATCAAGCATGAACTTTCAAACAGATTTCCCAAACACATTGTTTTTGGAGTTAATTTGTAAGTAAATTATGACAAAATTAAATACTTCCTTATTTACTTGAAAAACAAGGATGTTGGCTGAATAAAAATAAATCAGTGAACAACAACAACCGATTCAGCTGAGGTTTCTGTGAAACTATCAAATGTTCTGTCCACGTTGTTTTTTTCCTGAATGGGGGATTATGATGCTCCTCACAAAACACAAAGCACAAAGGTGTGAGCTCATATTTCTCCCCATCCAGACATCGTCCTGTGAGAACCACATGGAAAAAGGGACGTACATGTGAGGTTTGTAATGAAATTAAATAACACCTGATCCACCGAGGATTGAACTGGTTTACAAAACACACAGTACACACCTGTGTTGTTGCTGTCTATCTTTTTGAAGGCACAGATGAGGTCAGACCTGTGCGAAAACAGCTGCTCCCGCAGGACTTTGAGGGCTGAGCGCTCGGTTCGCCCAACACTGCAGACCAGATAAAAACACAGTTAACAACAACAACAACAACAACAGATCATTAACAGCATTAAAGGCACATTGAAAATGTTAATTTGCATAAAGGTGAAGAAATTCATTAGAAGATTAAAAAACAACAGAAATTAAATTAAAATCAATTAAAATAGAATAAACCAAACTTTATGTGGTGGAATTTGCTACAGCTGCAAAAGTAGGAAAATAATTCATTATAGTCATGTACACTCATAATGTAATATGCTGTGTACACATGTTTGTTTCATACTTGAGGAACGTTTCACTGAAATTATAAGAATGCCAGAAAGTTAATGTCGCAACAATTTTAATGATCAATTCATCGATTAAGGGAATAGTTCAAAATTTTGGGAAAATCTCTGATTCACTTTCTGGCTGAGGGCTAGATGAGAAGATCAATACCACTCTTAGCTACAGCCAGCAGATAGTTAGCTTAGCTTAGCACAAAGACAGGCTCTCCCCAAAGGTAAAAAAAACAAGTTTCCCCTTTTTCCTGCTCTTTAAACTAAGGACAAACATGAGAGTTGTATCAGTCTTCTCTTACAACTCTGGGTAAGAAAGCGAATACACACATTTCCAAAAATGCATGGATTTGCTAATTTTCTCTATTTTGTTCTGTTCATGGCAGTTTTTTGTTTTTTTTAAAACTGTGTTTTGGAGAAAATTAGCAACTTAAAGCTGCCACCTTCAGCTCTGGGAAAGTATAACCACTGTCATAGTATGTTTCACTATTATGTTATAGACTGAGCCACTAACTGAAAAAATTATAAAATAATCAACAGGTAAAATAGTTGTAGCTTGTAACTTGTGTAACATCACCTGTAGTTCACATAAAAGGCCAGACCTCAGTAACCTACATAAGTGGGTTACTTAACTAAATCTTAAAGTTAAGTAAGTTTATCTTACTAACAAAGGCACTAATACTAAGCATGATCAAAACTCAAAGATCTTTTGGATCTAAATCCTTAAGACATTGAGTCTTGCTGCTAAAATTTGGATGTTGCTTTGAATCTGTTGTTTTTCTATTTTGTGTGGGTTATTTTATAAATCCAAACCAACGATCCACATCGTTGGGATGAATGTTTTCTTGTAGGTTTTTGTACCTTTGTCTCACAGTGAGCTCTCTGGTCATGCTGCTGGCCTGGTACTGAATCATATAAGGCACGAGGTCTGGACCCAGCTTCACGTAGGCGCCCCTGTTGCTTCCCACATCGTAGTAATTGGAGGCAGAGAACAGAGTGAGGACCTACAGTAAGTGAAATGAAGGAAAGGTTTAATATTTTAGAGCATTTTAAACAGCTCCCTCAGACTTGAAATATTTAGGGACAGGCTGAAACACATCTGCAACCATATCGGTGATCTATTGATCTGTGGGATTATCGTCAGTCTCTGTGTGGGCCGCCAGTGTCTGAGCTCACCTTACGGTTGTGACAAAACTCATAACCGTCCTGTTTGCACTCGTGGGAGCGGATGATGAGCTGCAGATTGTGTTTGTTCAGGAAGTCCTCGGTGACGTCGGGGCCCCAGTAGCAGCCTCCGCCCCGCACTTCGTTGGGCATGCAGCCGTTCTGGCTAGTCGGGTCGCTCCACAGCAGGTCCAGGATCTGGAGGCACACGGTAGCAACAGGAGGGAGATTTTTCATTTTTAAAAACCACTGAATCCGGTTAATAGATTATTTGGATTTTAGTCATTTGACCAAAGCAATCAGTCACATTTGAACACAGTATAAATCAGTATAAATTGCTGCTCGGGACGTACATTAGACCATAAGTTTGTATGTCTGTTTGTTTTTTGAAGACCGAAATAAATTTAGATAACCTGTAATTCTGTAATTCAAGCTTTTAATTTCCTAAAATAATGTCTTATTATTATGGAATGTAAAATATTAAGTGTTTTTCAGGATTTACTTATTTATTATTTGTGTTTACAGTGGTTTAACGCACAGTCACCTGAAAGCATCATTTTACATTTAAGACAGTTTACAGTCTGTGTTATCTTCAGTCATTTACGGTGACTGAGCATGTTTGGAGCTGAACCGTCACCAAGTACCAGAGCCAGCTGAGACCACTGACTTTTACAGCCTGTGCTTAAGGTGATGACGGCCAGTTGGAAAAAGCAGATTGGGCTCAGGGCAGAGGGATTAATGATGCGGTGGATTACAGCATGTTACGGCCCACGCAGGCAACAATCTGCAGCTCTTGCTCCGAGGTGAGTGGTGATTACTGATGGAGCATTTATCACGTTGTGACTGATTCAGTCCACTGGGACAGATCCAAAGCACAAAGGCCATGACCTCTGACCTCTGAACAATTTTCTGCAATGAACGTCACTAACCACATATCTCATGTGGGACACTTTAACGCTTTAATGATTTGATTTCTCTTCCGTCTGTGTATTTTCATATTCAGATTTTTTAAAATTTTCTGAATATGCATATTTGTTTCTTTCTTGAAGCTCTGTTGTGTTTTAATACCATTTATTTTTGCTTAACTTGCTCCATTTATTCACTTAAAAGCCTTTGAAGGCACTTATATTAAATAAGGTCTATCATTTACAGTATTGAAGCAAGGATCATGCAAAGAATGAGACTCCTAATTTTCGGCAGCACTAATGTGATACTTTCAGAAATGTGGGATCAGTTGATTTTTCAACAAATACATTCAATGGGATTAACTGGGACAGGAATCTGTCTCAGTATCTGAGCACACACCTCTGCTCAATATTCATTCATCACCTGTTTCCATTCATCCTTGGGGTTTTCACTGTTGCTAGAGTCAGACGTAACAGACACAGTTATGTCTTTTTCTGATCTGCTGGTCGCCGAGTTGAAAACAGACTGTTTCTTCCTGCGGATCTCCAGCTCGTCCTCCACCCCATTCACCTTGAGCCGGTCGGAGAAGTCCTGCAACGAGCGGTTCTGGAAGCTGTCGCGGCCTCCCAGAGGTTTGGGATACGTGAGGGAGGCCCGACGCTCTAAGATCCTGTTGGTCGACCAGATGTCCTCGTCTATGTCCAAGTCGATGGACGTCCCCACTGAGGTCACGTGCTTCTTCTTTGGAGGCCTCAGCGCTGAAACATACTGGGAAGAACCGAGAAGAGCACAGATTTCAGGGACTTGAAATGAATGTAGGTGCATCTGTGATTGATGCAGGTTCACAGCTTCACGTGCTGTCTCCTCACATTGTGTCTGTCTAATCTGGTGAGGACGCTGAGGTCTGTGGTGTCGGAGATCCCTCCGTGGAGAATCAGCACCTTCTGGTCGATCACCGTCGCTAGCGGCAACCAGCTGAAAATCTTCTGCAGCAGCTTCAGAATCCGTTTGCCATGCATCTGAAGAGAAACGCAAACAGAAGATGACCTCATTCATCCTCTTCCTTTTCTTGTTTGTTGTCATTTAACGTTTTCTTTTGTTGTCTTCCATGAGTCTTAAGACACATTTTTGTCCCATTTTCTGGATGTTTTTATGAATTTTGTCTCTGGTATAAAGATGCTGTTTCAGATTGTGGATGTGCTGCCTGGTAAATGTCTATAAAACCCAATTTTTAATACAACTAGTGCTGAAAGTTTACAGGAATTCAAACTTGTCAGTAAAGACAGTAAATCTTTAAACATTTGGGACATCTGAGGTCGTCTCTGGACCACCCCTCCCTGACTCATGAGAAGCCATGAACAGAGTCAGATGTCCTGCAGTCAACAGGTATAATGACCTCAAATCCTCTTAGCTGCAAGCAGGAGTGACTTGTATTGTATTGGAAAGTAAGTCGGCCTATATCAGGCTTTAGCGGGAATGTGTAGGCAAAGGTGATTGAAACCATTTTAATCCACTGCTCCAAAGATAGTAGGGATAAGGACACATTTTGGCTCCAAGAACTAGTTTGATAAGGAATAATGAGGCGTTTACACCAAGCTTTAAACAAATGGAGGTATTTAGGTTTGCAGGGTTACATGATATGAACTTACCTTGTATTTAGTCAACACCTCCTTTGTGAAGCCGTATCTAAACCAGCCAAAGAAACAGAAGATGCAAGTTAGAAAATGACGATTTAATTATACCAGATGAATTAATTATGGGAGGACAAGCAGTCTGTTGACAAATGAGACTCAAGGCTTCACTGTCCCACAGGTAGATATATTTATTTTACCTTAGGTTGACTATGTGATCCTCGTGGTTTCCCCTGTTGAGGTAGACGTCGCTCGGATAGACGAGCAGGAATGAAAATAGGATGAGGAGTATCTCAATGGAGTCTTTCCCTCGGTCCACAAAGTCTCCATTAAACACGTAGGGCTTCTCCAATGACGGCATGCCATTCTGTAACGGAAATAACAGCAGAGTAACGCTGCGTTAAAGGGTCATTCTGTAATCTACATGTAAACAAATGATCGGCTGCAGCACAGAGAGAGAAAACAAAGGATTACAGATCCTGTTTCACTCCCTGATTGGGAAGAAAATGCAGCATGTTGCAGCCAAAAACTCAAGTTTAGAAGGGAAACAATTATGTGATTTATCGATCAGTTGATTTACACATTATTAATCAGCAACAATTTTGATTAAAAGTTGATTGTTCCTAAATGTAAGAATTTGCTGGTGGAATATGTTTTGAGTTTTTGGACTCGTTGGACAAAACAAACATGGGCTTTCAGAACTTTTTCAACATTTCATGGACTAAGAAAACGGTGAATTAATTAATTGATCAACAGTTGCAGCCCTGGTTAGCTTGTGATATATTTTAGAGCTCTGCTGGAGAAAAGGTTTTTCATTGAAATAATAATTTCAGATGATTTTAACAATGTCAAAAAAATAACACAACTAGCTAAAGAAATAAATCTATGGTTGTGGCTCCGAGTCAGGATTATTTCAACAGTAGTGAAATTTTAAGATTTCAGAAGATGAGGTCCCGACCTTGTAGAAGATCAGCAGCAGGTCCTCCAGCTGGCCATGCAAGTCACCTGTAATGAAGCGAACATATGTAAAAAAAAAAAAAAAAAATAAATAAATAATTACAATAAATCAATGATGAGAAACTGTTGACATTTCTGTCTGGAAGTGCTTAAACAAAAACACCTGTTGGGATGGAGAGGGTGTAAATAGCAACAAATTACATTAATTTTATTATATAAACAATGAGATTTACCCATTTCTCTTAGGTATAAAACATCAGATTTTTAATGTCTAATAATCTTTGGTTTATAAAACAGAGAACACGTCAAAACCCAAAAGGATTCAATTGAATATGGGTGATTTTAAAAAACGAGCAAATATTCAAAACTTTGAAGCTGTAACCAGAAAATTTTAGGCATTTTGCTGAAAATGTTATAAATTGATCATTATGCTGATTAATTATCCATCAATGACTAATGGTTTTAAGTGTTTAAGACGCTGACCATGTAATCGCAGTGTTCACAGTTAAAAATTGGCTGAAAGCATTTGTTGCATATTGTCCCCTCATTTCCAACCACCTCTTTACTGTCCCTATCAATTAAAGGCAGAAATCAATCAATCAAAAAAATCAAGGATTTCTTTCAGCTCACCACAAATAGTGATTTCTTTGCTGTGGCAGGTGGAGATGCGGTTGATATTTGGCAACATCCGGAGCCGTTTCCATGTCTCTAGCAGGAGCTGCAGGACGTAGCGCGAGTGCAGCTGCTACTGGCAGAGAGACTTGTTAGAGGAGGATTTCAGGTGCAGAGACAAACACGTGGACATACATCAACCCGCAGTGTTTGACCACTGCTGTGATGTTGTGATTTATGCATGCAAGCTTTTTGTCCTGGGTGCTTGCTCAGATCTTGAAAAAGAACTTGCTTTTCATTTCTCCAATCTCCAAGATGAAGGTAATTTGTTTTTTAGAAATGCTACTAAACACCAAAAAACCCCCCCCAAAAAACACCTTGTTGAGGAGACACCTCACACACCTTAAGCCCTTACACACGACTTCAAAGGTCAGTTTTATACAGAAAAGTCTGAGTTTTTTCTCCTTTGGCTTCTTTGGCCAACAGTGTAAGAGCTGAATTGTAACAGCAGCTTAACAAGATGTCAACCTTTATTTAAAAAAAAAGCACTGCTGCACTGAGGGTGTCTGATATTTGTATTGCAGACGGTGCAGGACAAGTACACAACACAAATCATGATTGACAAATTAGTGTCTGCCTCCAGTATCTATAATTTAAAATATGTCATTATGTTATTTTTGCCCCATGATATACAGAAAGGTGGATCACTCGCATCTAAACCTGCTGTGCCTGATGTTTTTAAGTGAGTTCTACCCATCACAGCGACACAACAATCACTGGATATGAGCCCAGGTATCGTGATTCAGGCTGGTTAGAAGCACTGTACTGGTGTGCACCTACTTTCTTCTTCCTGAAGGCCTCCACCAGCCCGACTGCCTGCTCCACCGTCAGAGGGAAGGTGAGATGAGGTCCCGAGTAAATCTCTGGCACCTCGATGTTCTTGTAGCAGAAGTACCTCTCCCACTCTGCGTCCCGACAGACCTCGTTCTCTCTGAAGATGTGCGAGATCAGATTTCCTGGAAGACGACGGTTCGAACTCAGAGATTCACTTTCACACAAGCAATACAGTTTGTCAGCTGACATGTGAAATCTTACGTTCATTGCTTGACGGTGTGAAATTGTCCATGAGGTATCCGAGGAAATTATAAAGCTGCACAGGGGAGAGAGATCAGAACGTTAAGCTTGTAGTTTTATTATCACTCTATGGCAAACGAACAGAATTACACTAGATCGTCTCTGGCAGTTTGTCACCTTGATCTGAGCCTGTTCTCCAGAGTATTCGATGGACTGGAAGATGTGCCAGGTGTATCTCCGTCTCATCTCTGTGCGGGCCACGTACTGACGGTACCATCGCTGAATCAGGACAGCAGCTTTCAGAGCTGAAGCACAGACAACAAGTGACCAGAACATATCAAACACTGCAGAGATGCAGGTGGATCAGTTTTCATGTTCATCTAAATCTTCAGTTTCACTAAAGCTGTGCATGGCTTTCCTCAGTAGACAAAAAGACTTACGGTAGAATTATATTGGAATGACTCAATCATATAATGCTATCATTTTTATTATGTAAATGAATGATTCAAAGAAAACTCTTATTAAAAAAGCTAAATCAACCAAACTATAACTCCTCCCGTGAACATTCATAGGTGAAATCTGGTGTATTATTATTATATTATGTATTATTATTTTAACAATGGAAAAATACTGTGATATTCTGCTGTATTGTACTGTCCCACTGAGATGATGAAACTGTCACAGACCATTACTGGCAAAACAAGGAAGGAAATAAATAATGATCATCCCTTGTAAATGGCAGATTTTACCTTACAACCTTTGTTTATCTAAATCAGTGACTGTTTAGACAGATCACCCCATGACAATGTGAAATGTCCTCCATCAGAGAAAGAAAAAAACCCTTTTTTCTAGAGCGGCAACAATTTATCACGACAAGGTAAGATAGGTGTGTCTTACTTGTGACGGCTGTACGCAGCAGAACAGAAAGACAAGAGGAAATACAGATACATTAATACAACACATGTAAGAGGGAGATTTGTCTGTCTCTGTTGAACTGTCTGCAGGATCACAGTTACCTTTTCCAGACTGTTTGTGGAACTGGTCGGACTTTGTGACGCCACATCCCATGACTGTTCCTGTTCAAAACACCACACAAACCTTAAAATCACTACACAGAATCGAGCTGAAAATGTGGCATAAAAAACTCCTAAATATAAGTTCAGTCTTGGATCTACTGAATTCAATTATGCACACATCCACTACTTATTCACACACATGGTTTTGGGCTCTTTCATTCACAAAGAGCAGAAAGTTGAGCGTGGCTCAGCACGAGCAGGAGAACTGGGGCTGGAGGAGGTTCGACTTTTAATGACCTTTTAATCTTGTTATCTACTAGTTCACTCCTGGCTGCTGCGATTGGCCTCAATCCTGGAGCAGAGGACTGTTTTTGCCCGAGTTCTACGAAGGCATAGGCTATGTTGAGAAATCAACATAGCCGTGGAGGCAGGAAATACCTCTGGTTATTTTGATGTAATGGAATAATTAAAATAATTCAAATGAGGAAACAACATTTTTAAATGTCCCTTTGTTGTTTTGGGGAAATAAATGATGCCTAAATTACTGTTTATAGTTTACAAAAGCCAATAAAAGTCTGAACATACCAGATCTCATTAAATTGTGTTTGCACATAACTTTCTTGTTCCACATTGCTGGTTCTGACCTACTTAAAAGAACAGATGGAAGACTTTCATCACATAGAAAGATATTTAACATCATCCAATCAGATTCTGTGAATGATAATCATTCAAAAGAAAATATTACTATGAGGCAGTGGACTAAAATAAACATGTGCTTCAAACAATTATTTAAACCGAGTCTGGAACATTTTAAGATGTTTCACACTTTCTTCTGAACTAATCAAATTCAGAAAAGGACAAAAACTGAGACTCATGACATGTCCTGCTCTTTTGGAGTTTTACAGGATTAATTTACCTGCTGTAGAAATCTTAAAAAAAATAATAAATAAAAAACACTCCTAAGAGACTTAAATCAGCTGTTTACTTACGTGGTCACCTCCTCTTTCCAGTCTCCAGTTCCCAAGTTGTTTGGCTGTCAGTGCCTTGTGTCAGCGAGTATTTAAACAGCCATTTGCTCTGTTTCATCCTCCACCGGTCCACCCGGATCAGGTCAAGAACTGCAGGATGTCAGGAAGATGAATGACAGCAGCGTCCATTGATTCACCACAGAGGCCTCATGTGTGAGTCTATCCCCTCTGTGCAGCTACCCCCGATCTGTGCTGACGCTGGTTTAGTCTTTAGTCACTCGGTGTGATCGCATAATCAAGCCACCAAGCCCCAAGTGGATTACTTGAGCTAATGACTTGATGCGACTAGACTGGTCTTTATATAGGAAGTCTGCAAAGTGCAGAAGTAAACATGATTCGAAATAGGCAGGTCAGTGTCTGGTTTTGGAAGTGTGTTTGATAGCAGGCCAGGCTGGTGAACTCAAGTGACTTTCTGAAGCACAATTCAATTCAACATTGTTCAACAGGAATTCTTGACTTTCTTATGACATCTTCGATAATGTTGAGCCAACTGAGGGCACCGCCGTGTTTCAGTGCAGCAGTATGAGCTGAGGAGACTGGGCTGATGTTACAGGTCTGTTCAGTTGAGACTGTGTTGAGGCCAGGCTGAAACAAAAGCACAAAACCCTCCACACACACAAGTTATATCGTTCTATATCAATGTAAACCCAACTACAATTGCCGCCTCGTGGTTTTGTTTCTGGTTGTAAGCCAGGTTGCAGGAAATATGGTCTCAATCTTCCCTTCCTGAGTTACAGAAGTTGACCTTTGAACATTTCAATATGAAATGTTATCACTTAATTTTATCCTTATGGCCGAAAACGTGTTTTGAGAGGTCACAGTGTACCAGAAGTAATGAAATTCCCTCTGGGCGTTCCTGAGATATTGCATTCACAAAAACGTGAGATCACCATCACGTGAGGAGCATAAAGTAGTCCAGGCAGAGGAGGTGGCTGAACAGAAGAGGGGAATGGCCCTGGAGCGAGGGAAGGACCAACAGCCCTGGATGAGGAGCCAGTCTATTCATCGTTTGGAGGAAGAAGAAGAGGAGAAGAGGAGGAGGAGGAGGAGGAGCAGGGGGAGACCCCTGCTGGAGGGCCCAGGCTGCTCCTCCGGGACATTGAAGTTTAAGGGCTGTCCTTGTCCCACCTGGACCAAGGACAGACCCTTTGCTGAAAGGAGAGTCTGGCCAGCACCTGAACACACAGACAAACACAGACTGTTTTAGTATTTCCAGCTTTCATTAAAAGATAAATCACAGAACAGATTACAACACACCAACACAATTTTATGACAAACTCTTACCACTGAGTTCTCATTTCGATTCAATTCAAAGAGCTGGATGTTGATCTGAGCCATCACCCTCGGGCTGGCCAGCACTGCCTCTCTAATGGCCACGTAGTCCTTGAGGATGAGGGACCATCGAATCCTCATGGTCCCTCTGGACCACGTGGCCACTGGGTGACGGTGGCAGAGCTGGTTGCAAATAGCCTCCAACAGGCGACTGGCACTCGGTCAGTTTGCAGGGTCCGAGTTCAGTCCAAGAAGGCGACTGAAAGATAATCAGAGAGAGGACTGTGTGTTAATATATATCTGATATTCATTAGAGGAAACAGTGATATCTGAAGTGAATCTCACCTCTGGAGACTCTCCTTCCCAGGACAGGAGGTGTTCTTCCCCATCGCCTGCGCCTCTCCCGGTATCTGGGAGGGAAGACAACTCACTGTTGCCAGGAGCTTGGAAGTACTTGGCACTAGCTTGAGGAAAAGAGTTTTGAATCAACAATGAATTTTGTGTTTGCATGAAATGATAATACACAACATACTTAATCACAACATATGAGACACACGCATGTACCTGGGATGAACTGTTTAAGGCGGAAGCCGAAACACTCCACTGGAGAGACAGAAAAGGCTACTCGCCTGGACAGCTGTTTACAGGTAGGAGGCCGAGGCACATGTACCAGCTCTTTGCTTGAGCAGAACAAGAAGCTGTATCACCAGCTGCAGTCCAAGATGGTGGAGGTACAGTCCGCCCGCGGTAGAGAAACAACCTGATGCGGGGCAAGCGGGGGCTAGCTAGTTAGCAGCGACTGAACTTTCAAATCAAAACGCTTAATATAACACCTCATAAATAAATAACAAACGAATGTTACATATGAACTAGGCAAAAAGTGTGACAGACTTTGTGAACAAAAGGCAGCACTTTGGGTGAAGAATAGCAGCAAACAAACATCCGAAAAAAACGTCATAGCGACTTCCGATCAAGACTTTCACAATAAGACAGATATCGTAATTAATTAATTACCCCCAAAAGACTGTTTTTATGTTACCTCACCACTCATATCATTATGCAAAAATATCTCTTTTCAGGGGTTCAATGACAACAATAATTCAGTTCAATTTATTCTAATTTCTTACTAATATAAGAAATTAAAAAGAGGTTTTCCTATAAATTATTACAGATTTTATCCTACAAGTCAGTACCTGACAAGATTTGTAAAAAAAAAAAAAATAATAAAACCCTATTGTATTTTTTGCAAAACTCAAACTGAGACATGTGTAATGTCATTCACTCTAGCTGCCAGAAACGTTCAAGAAACTTTAACTGTCACTGTGTAAAAACTATGAATGGGATGTAAAAGTTGAAGACTTTGTGTTGTTTATAAGATAAAATAGCCAGAAAACCTATTTTTATATGAAACACTTGATATTAAAAATGTAAAGGAAGTAAATAGCTATAACCAGCAGATCAGAGTATTTTAACTGATGAGCGCCTGAAATGATTATTACATTTTCTGACTCATCAGTTAGCCTACATGTGGCTAATGTTTTAGTTAACATGTTAAATTCTAATTTCACATTAAAATATACACTTTTGGGATGTCATCAAAACACAAATTTAAACAAAAAAAGGTGAAACTTTTGAAAATCGTTGCTTTAAAAACACCCCTGAACGCTGTTGCTCTTGAACGCCTCCCCACTGACTGGACGTGTATCTAACGTGAGGTGAGTTGTCTAATCCTGGTTTGTTAGAGTACTACAGCAACGTTTAACTGTCATAACGAGCTGTCCTCTCTGTTATCTGTGTAACACTTAACGCAAAATGTAATGTTTTGGAGCAATGTGGTAAAATGTTGTAGGCCAGGTTATATATGCACGTTCTTCCGCCTGTTGGATAACAAAGGGGCGTGTTGGAGTCAATGGAAAACACAAACACGGATTCAGCTTGGTTAGATTTAGAGGTCACATACACGAAAACTAATGCAGCTTGTGTTGAAACTGTTTCAGAGAGGTGTAGATTCATCTAAATGTTTGTTTTGGAGGCTGCAGTTTGTGGTGCTGTTGATTTGTAGGTGTTGCTATTATTTTGTCCACCCCATTAATATCAATGATCCTATAGAAACACCTCTGCACCACAAAATGATCATACAGTTGAACCAACACCTCTCTAAAACAAATTGAATAAAAATGAACATTATAAGTTTAATGAAGGAGGTTTGTAGCATGGGTGTTGTATTAGACCAGATGGTTGTGTAGCCAAAATATATTCCTCATGTTTTGTTTTTATCACAGGTTTTCTTTTATTCTATGAAATTTGGCTTCTTCTATCTTTGCCTGATACAACTTCTAGATTAACTTGGGTCATAACTTAGGCCATACCATAAACCCATATCGTCTCTGCTTCACGGAGTGGCATGATCTGCAGATGACAGGAGGACTGTAAACTGAATTTCAGCCATGCCAAAAAGATGATTTAAATGATTGTAAATAGTTACAAATGGACAGTACTGCCTCATATTGTTTTGAAAGGTTTGGACACATACAATGCTTTAAAAAAAGACCCCTTCATTTTTTGCACACTTAATTGTGTCGTAGATTTAATTTTAAATTGATGAAATTTATATTTTTGGCCTCAATCTACATTCAGCAACCCACAATGACAAAGTGAAAACATGTCAGTCAAGTTTTCAGACCCTTTGCTGTGGCACTCTAAACAGTGCTCAGGCACTTCCTGTTTGCTTTAATTATCCCTAAGATGTGTCTAGAACTCAACTGGGGTCCACCCATGGCAAACTGAATTGCACGGATATAGTTTAGAAAAGCACAAACCTGTGAATATAAGGTTCCACAATTCTCACTGCACGTTAGGACACAAACCGAGCCATGAAATCCAAGGAATTCTCCGTTGTCCTCTGTGATAAAACTGTGGTCAGACACAGATCAGAGCAAGGATATAAACCCATTTCTAGAGCTTTGAGTTTTCTCAGGAGCACAGTGGCCTCAATAACTGAATCAGAAGTGTTGAGCCAGGACTCTTCTAGAGATGTCCCTCTGGCCAAACTGAGAAACAGAAGCGATGGGAGAACCTGCCAGAAGGACGATGATCTCAGCAGCAGTCCATCAATCAGACCTCTATCGTAGAGTGGCTAGACGGAAACCACTTTGAGTAAAAGGCATATAACAGTGTGCTTGGAGTTTGCCAGTGAGACAAGGTCTGATGGGACATAAATGAAGCACTTTGGGAGGAAACTCTAAACACTATTTCTGACAGACACCTGGCGAACACATCCCTGCGGTGAAGGACATTTCACCGTAGGGTGAAATATTTGGCACACAAAAGGACACCTGGGTACACAGCATATAAATTGCACCGTAAAACATTAGTACTTCATTAGCCTGAAATTTGGCACACTCATGGACAAGAACTGTGGGAACCAGGAGATGCAAAATTTTAAGTTTATTCATTTTTTTGTTGTTGTTGAAATTAGTTGAAAACAGCTACTGTAGAAAAGATGAAGATTTAAAAAAGAAAATTGGTGTCTGATTTGTTGTAACTTCTTTTAAATGTAAACTTAGATAAAAACAACAATTTAACATATGAATGCAGTACTAGCATTTTTACAGGTTTATTTAATATTGTTTTTAAATTTCAAAATACATTAAACATTAAAAAGATGCTGAATATAGAATATTTGCCTTCTATGTTTTATTCACTATTTCTTATATTTCAAAAAGTATTTTGTTTAAAAACGGGGTTTGTCTCAAATCCAAGCCAATGCTGTAAATGTCATTCTTTGAACTGGTGCACACATATGGCATTCGCATACAGTACCACTCAAAAGACACACTTTCCCATGGTAAATATATATAGTACATACATGATGATAAATAAAATTATTTAAGACGGGAGGTTTCTTCATCTCTCTTAGCAACCCATCCATCTAGCTTGAACATAGCTGCCACTCTCTCAGCTACCAAGAAATACATCCTCAGAATGATTTCTAACCAACATCATTTGAGTTTGAGTCACTAGACGCTTAGTATCCTCAGCGAGCATCTGACCAACAAGCTCGTCATTTTCTGATGCTGCAGAGATAATCCATTTGGCCCAGTCTGGATCCAACAAAGACACACAGTTTGTTGTGCTCGCCTGGTTCAATCAAAGTTATATCTCCTGCTTACCGCTGAGTCTGGAGAGTCTTGACAGCTTCTTCCACACACTAGCATTTAAAAGATGGGGCTGATGATTTTAACAAAATGTTTGACCAGTTACAGATAAACTGCGCATCCCATGTGCCAATCAATCCCAGTGACTAAAGGCAGCATGTGCAATCATTGACATATTTGGAGTATATTCACATATGTTATTGAAAAGAGAAGATTGGCTTGTTGGACCAAAAAATGGTTTTCTCTATTTTCTGACATTTAATAGACATGACCTCTTTTATATAAGTATTTCTGTTTGATCAGTGACTAAAAGAATCCAGTGTAATATTTATCTGCCGTTTAAACTCAAAATTTGTCAGATGACTAACCTAAATCTCTTAGAGAGACTCTTTTTTGCACCGTGATAATCATTTTTTTTCCACTTGTACTTGTGAAACAGGGAGGGAACTTCCCTGCAGTTAAGTTTGAGAGGTCAGAGCATTCAACACGTCCGCTGATCAGCTTCAGCCGTGACTGAGCCCTGTGTGTCAGAGTGTGAGGATGAAGATCGCTGTGCTGGGAGCCACTGGGCAGACTGGTCAGTACCTGGTCAACCAGGCGCTGCAGCAGGGTCACGCAGTCACAGCCATCGTCAGGAACCCGGGAAAGCTCGCCGTGCATCATGACAATCTCAAGGTAATGTAACACTGACACTGTGTATTGTGTTGTGTTGTTCTGCAGGATTTTAACAGGCCATTACTGCTGCTCACTGCATGCTGGGTGCAAAGTTCAGTCAGTGTGAAGTCACATGGTAAATGTTGTCTTGTTTCCAAATGAGGGTATATGAGGAACAACCTGAAGTATTCTATGTTTCTGGTGTGATTCTGTGCACACAACAGTTCAGATAACAATGTGGACTTAACTGCAGCACTGCAAAGAGAAGCCTGGTTTTATTTAATCAAAAAACATGAAAAAAAACAAAAAAACAATTAATTATGTTAACAAGTATCCCCTGATAGACCTTATTCCTCTGTGCCATACAGCTCCATTGTCCAACAACTATTAAAAACACTAATGTGAGCTACACTGTTGCACTGGGAGACATGTTCCTTAATTACCATGAACATGGGAACTGTAGTTTATTTTGAATGAGTCTCGCATACACCGTCCCGCTTCTGTAAATACTCACAAGAGTACAAAATGTGTATTAATCTGCAGCTGAAAATAGTCCCCCTCAAATGCACTATTTACTTCAGTTTCAGTAACATTTGCCAAAAAACTACAGTGCCCACACTCGAAGTGAAAAGTAGAGCAGTGACATAAACGTCAGATATGTTGGATATAATTTGATGAAGACCACATTCATAGAGTTTTCTCTGGAAATGTCAGAAAATAAATGTGTTTTGTATTAAAGTGCTAAACAAATATTATGATATAAGATCCCTCTGTGTTGTATGGTACTTAATCTTTGTATTTTCCATCAAGAAAGTGTATTGGGAAGTGGTATATATTTGTATTAATTTGTGGAACTGGAGGAAAGTAGTTCCCGACACAACGGCAACAGCTTGTAATTGTTACAGAAATCTTCTTTGTGGAAATCCTGCAACATGTTGAAGGAAAATTGGAAACAAGGACATGATACAAGACTTGTTTAGTCTTGATTTAGTCTTAAGTAGAAACCAGTGGGCTTGAGGCTGAGGGGCACAGACAGGCTCCAGAAGTCAGAAAGTATTTAAAGACAAACTAATACATTGTTGGTTTTGGTCTTTTCATAGGATTTACTGACAAGAAGTAAAACATGCAAAAGAACTTCCTTGACCTTTAGCACGACTTTAAATGTGGAAAGCCTTTGAGTAACAGTTCATCAGTAACATCAACTGCATGTTTACATCACTTAGAAATTTTAATTGTGTGCTAAAATAAAAGCATTTAAATGGCTTGGTTATAAAAATAATAAAATTAATTAATAAGGAAACAGATCTCTAAATTAAAAAGCATCCATGTGCACATAGCTTTAAAATGCAGCCGAGTAATCTCACCATTTAAAAGCATTTCATGACAATGCGCTGCCCCTATATATATATATATATATATATATAGGGGCAGTATGTATGCATGTATACAAGTAAAATTCTCCTCAGGATTAATTATTCATGTTTCCTTGTCTACTTACAGGTGGTGGAAGCTGATATTTTCTCAGCTGACAGTCTGAAGACTCATTTCAAAGGACAGGATGTGATCATGTCCTGCCTCGGCTTCCCGGCCTCCCTCTTCTCGGCGGTGACGGGCTACACCATGTCCATGAACGCTATGATCAGCGCCATGCGAGGCGCCCGGGTAAACAGGATCATCACCATGACCTCCTGGTACACCGAGCGTAAGTCCAGCACACGTGATGATGCCTTCAAGGCCTTTTTGTTGTTAGAAAAAAAAAAATCCACAATTCATTGTTCTTACAGTTAAATATCAAAATGTCTTTCCACAATCTCCAGAGGAAGCGTGTCAAGTTTTTGTTTTTAATTCAAATCACTTGTGAACATTGGTTTGTACTGGTACTTCTGGTTGCTCTGCATTGAGGCTTTAATTGCTGAATTTTGATATCACTTCATTTTCTGTGAGGGATTTCCCTTTGGTTGAGTGTTCAGATATAAATCGCCGTTAATATGGTGTCAGACATTAAAATAAAGTAGTAGAGGAGCTAGTAAGTGGACCTTTAGTCAACCTACTGTTTCCAAGGCCAAGATTGACCTTTCACGTTCATCTCTAGTAGCTTTGCAGCCACACTAGCTGCATGGCTGTAGGAATGGTAATGTTTGTCTGGTTCCAGCCTCTCAAATGAGAGAATTTGATATTTTTCTTTGTCGTATATAACAGTATATTTAATATTTTGGGGTTTTAGACAGTTGTGAGGACAGGACAAGCATCATGTGGTCTTCACATTAAAGGACTGTTATCAGCATGAAAAGTTTCTTCTTCAATTCACATTTTTTTAGTGATTTAAGAGAATAATAGAAAAAAAAAAAGAGTTTCATTGAGTTGTGTGTTTCGTTTTTACATTGTTAGCTAACTCTGGAACTCAGTCGTCTTACCTCATCCGCTTCCTCCTGCTGCCGATGATCCGAAGCGTCCTCACCAACATGTTTGAGATGGAGCAGTTTCTGCAGAAGACCGGGGACATCAGCTGGACTGTGGTCCGCCCGCCAGGCCTCAAGAACCTGCCGGCCTCAGGTAAAAGCAGACAGGTAGCGGGCAACACGGGCAGAAACAAACCTGTAAATAGACTCAATTGTGAGTTGTGAGTTGTGAGGTGCATTCATTTAACAAGCAGGAGGAAGTCAGTTTGAAGCCGGGGTGACACAACCAAGAACAGACTAGCTTCATTGAGTGAAGTGTTTAACGAGTGCAGTGCCTCAGGATTCATTTTGACATGGTTCAAGCTCATTAGCACGTGTTCTCATTACTTAAAGTCATGGTGATAAGAATGAATGGGCCTCATTTTTCGTAAATACAGATCCTTTCCATGAGGTTTCAGTATGTATACAAGGAAACTCTTAGTGCCTTCCGTTACCTGAAGGACCAAATTTAAAAAATGACTTTGCTGTAATGCCTCTAACGCCGCTTTCCTTCTTTGTGACCTTTACAGCTCAAGAGTTTCTGACCCACGAGGGATACTTTGTGCCCGACGGCAGTGGCAACCCCGCAGGCAGCGCGGTGGGAAGAGGAGATGTGGCTCGCTTCATGCTCTCTCTGCTCAACAGCAACGCCTGGGTCAAGAGGGGAGTTGCCATCACTACCAAATGAGAAAGAAGTACAAAAAAAAATAAGTATAAAAACTACATTTACTCACACATCTCTAGTAGTATCGAGCCATGAAAATATTTTTACCTCCACCCTAATACAACAGAAGTAAATTAACGTTTTTGGTGATCAAAGCTAATCTGCTGCGTTTTGTCTTTTAAATGTGACGTCTCCTGACTCCTTGTTTTTATCCAAACATCAAACCAAAACACAAAAAATATTTAGTCATGTTACACGTCACAAAGAGAAGCAGCAAATCCTCATATTTGAGAAGCTTAAATTCATTTAAAGAATTTTTTTGCATTTTTGATTTAGAAAAAGGACTTAACTGATTAATCATTATCAAAATAGTTGCTGATTAATTTTCTGTCAATTGACTAATCAATTAATTGACTAATCACTTCAGCTCTAAACTGCTCAATGTGAAATTAAGCTTGATATGTCAGTGTTGTGTTTACAACTGAAGTGTTATCAAAGAACAGGTCCCCTATGAAAACTGACGATTGCATGTTCAGGGAATTATACAGACGAAGACGTCACCTCTAAAAAAAGATGTTTCTAAATCAGCAGTGAACAAAACTAATTTCACCTCTACTGTATTGGAGTGACAGCAGGAATAATCCAAATGAATACCAAAGCCAAAATTAACTTATCATTAAAGTTGTTTATTTACTTTACTACTAGAGAATTGAAAAAAAAGAAATAAAATACAATAAATCAACATATAAACAAGAAGCTAAACCTAAAAATAAGTTTATAGTTTAACTAAGTGACACACAAACACAGATCAAACCAGAAAAAAATAAGATACAAGAGCACATTCATTCTTTTTGTATGTTATAGAGTTTTTATCTTTTATGAAAGACAAAAACTGTATTATTTTTTATGGTTATGCAAGTTGGCTATCATTAACTCAATTTTAGTGCTTATTATGTCTTCAAGTCTCTTTATTCAGATCTAACTTTGCTTTTCCAGTTATGGGCAATAACTCATGCTGATTTAGAAATCCTAACTAATCTTCATGGTGAAATACTTCTAGAGATAAGAAAGAAAGAGTGTTCTTCTTTATTTGGAGCCCTTAACAAAATGTGTGTGAAATGTCCACTTCCTGCCTTCCTGACCTTGACAGTCTACTAATGGATAAGATGGTATAACTGCCTTATGTGTCTTTTTATTTACTCTTGTTTAACTAAGATGTAGTTGTATGACATGATTACAGCCACACGAGGTCAGTGTGGTGTCATATCTAGCAGCAGGAAGTGAAAGGCAACTGAATTTACCTCAAGAATGTCTCAGAAAGAATTCAGACCTTCAGAGAAAATGTTGCACCGTGTATTCACAGGAGTACTTTATATTAAAAAACTGTGCTGTATCAGTTCCTTGAAATAAACTACTATAAATTATGAAACTGATGAAGGGTCATTTGTGCTGGAGGTATAAAATGAGAACTTTTCTGCATTGTATATGGGAATTTACACAACAAGTCAGTCTATTTAGGGTTTTGGAAGTTTTTAGAAATCCTGGAAAATTATTGAGCCAAAGTTAAATAATTGTATCGACTGATTTATCCACAGAATAAGATCTTAAATACCAATTATTGCCTATGATATTTATTTATTTTTTATCCCAAATTTCAACATTGCAGAACTCTTCAGTCTTTAAATAGCAAATGGACACTTAATCACACACACTAGACGTTTGCTGCACTGATGAGTTTAAACTTACAATTGTGCAGTGGTGTAAAATCCAGTTTGTGCGGTATCATCTGTGAAAGATAAAACATCTGGCTGGATTTGATTCCAGTGATCAGGGTGTGGTTAGGAGTGCAACATGATTACAAATACATGAACAGTTGAGAGAAAATAGAGATATATTGTCCTTGTATTTGTTAATTGTTGACTGAGGTGAGGAGGTGATGTGAGAGTGAGCTTCATGCAGGAGTAGAAATTAATTAAAGTGGTCAAGACTCAAGTCCATTACCCCTCTACAGACTGATATTATATTATGTTTCCACCAGTTTTTTAAAAGCAGGAATAAAAACTTTTTCAGAAACCTTTTTAAAAAAATTTAGGTTCCTAAATCTGAAACTAACAATTGATTTACAGGGAACTTTGCTGGTCAAGGAGCAAGAAAAGTAATTAATTTTGTGATTTACAATTTAATTTTGTTGCCTGAATCTGGCACCACTAAACTGTTGACTGTTTCCTGGGGGCAGTGGAAGAAAACACAGTCCATCCATCAGAAGGGTGTGGGAGAGCCAGGCGTTCAAAGAGAGCACATTAAAATGATGAAATACTGCATTTTAGTTTAAAAGGTGAAGAAGACGTCATCTCCTGCTGCTAAATGGAGACTATTATTTCAAGAGCTGCTGTCTGCGTATTGTCATGGTCCAGACTGATCCAGATCTTGTTGTGTAATGTAAAAGATAACTGAGTCACAACTGCTACTAAATTTAAGTGAAGCTCAATTAGTGGTAGTTATATGCCGATTATCTCAGAGCAATTTTGACTTTCCAACATGAAAACAGTCCCTTTAAACAGACGCCCAGTAGAAAAACAATAAGGGTTAAATGATAAATTGTGAAGTGAAATGTTAGTATTGATTTGAGTTGTTCTTCAAATTAAACCAGATTTTTTAACTGTCAGTTGATTAAGAAAACCTTTATTGCCATTACCAAACCATTATTTATGCATGCACTGTAATTATCGTCATGTAGAATAAATTTAGAAATAGTCTTGAAACTTTTAAGAGTTGCCTTATCACGTATTTTATTATTGAAAATTGATTGTCATGTTTAAAAAAAAAATAAAACAAAAAAATAATACCAGTTCAACATTTGCAGCTTCAACTCAACTCAACATTCTCACAGGAGTTGCATGATATTTCTTCAATATGGAAACAATTCTGGAAAGACTTGGCCCTGCTGATGAGACACTTGGCATCTGGATCAGGAGAAGAGACAACCGAGGAAGTGACTTAACGAAAACAGAGATTTGAAGATTTTCATGTCTTTGAAGGTCCTGAGTTGACCCACAGAAAATGGGTTAAAGGTAATTATTTCCAGCCAGTGTGGAGGTGAAGATCTGTTTCCATGTTCAGGAACTCAGTGGTGAGTGTATAGATGTACCAGATGCATTTAACCTCATATTATCTTTATCAGTGCACTTTGTCAGATGTCACAGCGCCTGTAGGGAATGTGTGGCCATCAGCCCAACCCTGTACAAACAGTTTAAATAGTCAAACAATGCTAGAGGATAAGATGTTGATACATTCTCAAAATCTATGGCTGACATGAGACAGTTTTACCTGGAATGTCATCTTGACTTTACCTAAAGAAGTGACCCGACAGGAGAAGCAACTCAACCAGTTGTCCAAGAATGCAATCGGATACATCTGTGAATTTGTTCTTTTAAACAAGTTGTGATGACAAAACTAAACGACAGATACAGATACAGTATGTGTGCCACACAAGTGAGTAGTGATGAACTGTGCTGTGATGAAGCCAAAAGTCGCGACATTCACTGACAGGAAACAAATTAGAAATTATAATTAATAATGGGAAAGAGGTGTCTGTGAATAGGACACTGCCCTTCAATGTAGTTTTCTCCATGTTTACTTTTAGTTGTTGCTTCTGGCTTTGACACACACACACACACACACACACACACACACACACACACACACACACACACACACACACACACACACACACACACACACACACACACACACACACACACACACTTTCTAAATTGACCCTTTGGCCTTAGCTAGCTGGATGTTTTGGCTAGTGAGGTTGTAAATAATTAAAGGGTTTTTTGTTTTGTTTTTTTTTTTACTTCCAACTGGTTTTCTAAAAGAACAGGTTTGTGCGAGACAAAAGAGTTTTGCAGATTCATGAAAAGTTCAAAATTTTCAGCTGAATGTCAGTGTTTGATTTAGAAATTATTGTAGATTTTGACAATAGATTACATGGTTGTTTGTATGCCAAGTTTGGCCTCTTGGAAAACAAGAAGTGAAAAATATCCACCATGAAGTTACTGCCTCTAACTCCCTAAAAATCCCCAAAATAATGTAAAAAATGGTTCATAAACTGGTTCAGAGCTAATGCCTGTTTTGACAGATGTGAAGCAAAAGCTGTACTATTTTCAAAGTCACTTATGTGTCAGCACTTAATGACTTTTTTGTGACATTTTGTTATCCTTTACAGAGTAAGTGAGATAGTGATCCGTGCTAAAATGATTAGTGAACTAATTGTCATAAAATATTCAATCAGCATTGAACTCCGACAAACTAATTTTGACATTTGATGATTCAATAATTCATTATTCTTTCAAAATATATGAAGTGCTAATCTTTGAAATGCTAATCCATTTATCTGAATGACTGAATGATGGAAAATAAAGACAAAGTCATTTATTCAGAACAAGGTTTGGTCTCATTATTGGTAGGAACACAACAACCCCGCCACCCCTCCAAAACAAAGAGATTTTTAATGCCGTCAACCAAACTGTTTATGAACATAAAGTCTAAATTATCATTAGGAATACCCACATGCAAATGTAATGTAATAAATGTACATGTGTTGAATTTCCATATATGAAATATATATACATAAGAAGTAAAATCATATGTATTTAAATTATAGCCTATATATTTAAAAATGACATGAAAACAATTTGGACCAATATCATATACTGACAAATATGTCTAGCTAATAGAAATATGTATTTTAGTATGTCTGTTTATAGTATTGACATCCGTTACATAAATATATATCCATCCCAAAGCCTGTATAGGTATAGGCCAGTATATGTTAACATTATATCTGTAAATATAAAGATAGACATGTTATTTAAATTTAATAAGAAATTATTATGAAAATCATATACATAAAGATAGAATTTTGACAAGCATGTTGTTTTAATAAAGTTGCATTTTTACTATGAGTATTTCATGTATTTCATAAACTTATATCTTCATATATCCGGAGGATGTATGTCATTATAATATATCCTATTATAGGTGACACATATGGTAACATCATTATCATTCTTGATATAGGGACATATATGTCATAAGTCATAGTATACTAGGGCATAAAAAGTCATGTACAGTAAGGCATTAGAGTCACCAATTAACCTAGTTACCATTTATACTGTGGGAGGAAGCCGGAGGACAGAGAGAGAACCCACACAGAACCCACACAGGCACCGGAAGAACTCAAACTCCACACAGAAAGGCCCGGGGTTCAAACCCAGAACCTTCTCACCACAACACCACCATGCCGCCCCATGAATAAATCATAGTATATTTAAACAATATCACACTCGAGGTCGTGATGTTGTCCTGAATATCAGCACGGCTGTGATTGACTTCGGTAATCGGCATTGCTGCCTCGTACCTGTGACCGAATCACAGCCGTCACATTCTATCGCTTTTATACAACAGTTCTACAAGCGCCACATTAGTTAAATAGGCAACAACATATTATGATTTGTTTGTCTATTTCATCATTTATTTGGCTACGCGCAACTCGACTGTTGCTAGCATCACATAAACATTTTCCTGACCTGCACATTACACACTAGCTGTCACTAACTTTGTCTACACGTTACCTCAGGTGTGCGCTGAAGTATCCAGGCTTCTTCCCTTCGTGCTCTTCTGACGACCATACATAATTTAATTCAAATGTTATTTCTGGGAATATATTCATCTTTGCAAAGTTTGTTGCAATCTAAGGAAGATAACGACCGTTGATGTAACGCTGATTAACGATTAATAGAACACCTGTGAAGCGGAGTGATACATGCGGTGAAAAGTCCCAGTGCTGTTGTACTCTATATCAACACGCAATGGAATGCCTCTCCTCCAATCAAATTACTTGGTCGGAACTAACTTTTGTATAATAAAGCATAAAAACTTCATAGTATAGTACGGCATTAAATATGCAAACCTACGCCACTGATCCAGAAACAAGACTTTGTTTATTTAGGAACAGTGTTTTGTGCTAAATGCTAACGTCAGCATGTATATACCATGTTCAACCATCTTTGTTAGGCATGTTAGGATGCTAACCTTTGGTTTCACTAAAAACAAAGAAGGTAACAGCTCAGGCTGATGCGAATATCATTAGATATTTGTTCTTGTACCAATTGAAAATGTGACTTGATATGAAGTAGACAAGCTAGTTGAAATGCTACGATTTTTAAAATCTAAATTACAATTGAATTCCTTAGGTGATCGTGAATGTCTGCTCCCCAACAGCAGTATTTTCAGTCATATGTATCGTTATATCCTTTTCAGAGTAAGTGAGTCATTTTTGAAAAGCTGAAATAATTAGTCAAACATTTGATCAAGCAAAAATGCCAAACATTTGCTGATTCCAGCTTCTCAAATGTGACCATTTGCAGTCTGTGCTGTTTTGCACCATGCTGGATCATATTTTGAAACGAAAATGTGGCATAGCAGTAGGTCAAGCCCTCCTATATTCACTGTACATAAAAAATAAAAAAGTTTAAAAAAAGTTAAAACGCACTAATTTGGTCAATTTATCCAAATCACTCACTTTTTATTGACAATCATGGAACATCTATCACAAAATAAACATTTCAATATTTGTCAAACTGTACATGCAGAAGCACAAATTCAAATGTATGCTTTGCACATGCTTGATTAGTGATTAGTGAAATTCAGACTAATAATATTCTTATCATATTAAAAAAAAAACAACACTTATCCAAGCATCACCTCCAATCTATAGAGGCAATATCTGCAGTTTGCCAGATGGGGATTATCTTATGTACAAAATATGAGACTGAAAACTGGCAATTAATGCTGTAAAACATTAACATAGATACTGCTGCTTCAAAAATAAAATACATATGCTCATGATCACACAAGAGGATTTCATGTTTCAGGCCACAGTAGGTTATGGTTCACAGAATGTTCTTTAAAAACGGTACAAGTGTAAAAGTTTACTTCCCTAAATGATGACTGACACCATCCAGTGTTCCCCATCGTGCACGTGGCTTTGGTGCTGAGTCACAGTGTGTATATTCCATACAGTAAATGGCGAGATTTGGCTCTGATTTGGATGTTTTATTTACAAAAAGTGCACAGTTGCAGTGAAACTGTATATACATTAAACAGCTTAAATATCAATTTGGAACAGAAACAGACAAGACAGCTTCTGGAAAACTCAACATATTAAAACGTAGCAGCACAACCCTCTATTTCATTAAATACAACACAATCAGAATCAAGACTTTCCCCCCTTAAATTATAAACCTCGTGCACTTTTAACATTCAGGTAAAAAGAGGTTCATACGTCTGGGCTCAAAACAATGTTCATAAACATGCCACATGTTTCTCATGACCGTCTCTCTTCAGTATAATCTGATCTCTGTGCATTACAGTCTACTGTTTGTCTGTGGCCACTCCATACATTTCGTTTATTTTCTCCTGGTACATCTTCACAACAATGGGCCTCCTCAGTTTCATGGTGGGACCTGCGCAGGCAAGAAAGACAAGCAGGTTAATTCGATCTGCGTGAGTGACACAATGGCAAACATTTGATCTGCTGCTGCTTTATAAATGTTGTCAGAGAAAGATTCAATTGCTATCCAACAAACTCCACAGGAATGTTGTCTGGCATGCCACACAGTCACAAGTTGTGACCTGATTTCCACCTGGCCTTGAATAAAAGCTGATGAGGCTTTACACTGAAGTTAAAAATTTACAGCATTGGTGATAAGTTCCTCTTTCCTTAATAATATTATTGTATGTTGGCATTTGCTTCAGTTTTAAAAGCAAAAGGAAGAGTCATAACAGAAAGTTTCTGAGACATTTATCAGTTTTTTTTGTTTGTGTTTTATTTATCTTGAGTATCTGATTTCTCTGCTTAAGTTGGACTAGATCTATTTAACATTTTTCTTTATTAATTATTATTATTTTTTCTAGTTCGTAATTCAGTCTATTTGCTGTTTTGTAACAGGTGTGCAGCACTGCAGGCACCCTAAGTTTTATATAGGTACTCAAGTATAGAACCAGCATTTATTTGTCAAGAGAGGCAGCAGGAGCCATGATTTCTTTGTTTTTTTGTTGTCTTGCGATCGATGAGGAAACCTAAAGAAAATGCTAAACCTTTGTTTTCTCTTTTCCCTGCGTTCATTACATCCCCATGGTGCGGACAAATAGTCAAGACAGGAAGAAAAACAAAACTCTGTTCACTCACCCAGTTCTCCTCCACCGACAGAGAAGTCTCGCTCCACTATGACCCACTTCTGCACCTTCTGGGCGTTAGATGTTGCTTTGGCGTTGACGCGCTCAACACCCTCCTGAATGGCGTTGTAAATAGCTGGCTCCTTATTGGCTATGATCTCTGACACCTTGGTGGCTGTGACGCCGTGCTGCTGGCAGAAGTCCAAAGCCTCAGGGCTCAGCTCATCCGTGGGGTCACCGTTGTCGTCGACGACGCACTGTGGACACAGAGAGAAGGGTCATTATTGTGTTTGTTTTATTTATTTAGCGGCTGTGTTTTGGAGAAACGGAAGCTCGGTTACTTTGAGGGTCAGTAGCATGGAGAGGAACTTGAGCTTGTCTCCCAGCAGCATGGAGTTGCTGATGATTGGCACCTCGGCCTTCAGTGCATCCTCGATGGGCACAGGAGGGATGTTCTCTCCGCCGGCGGTAATGATCAGCTCTGTGCAAAAAAGACAAGTTCAAAAGTGTGTCACCTGTTCGCCAGTGTTTTGACAAGACAACACTGCATTGTGTTGTTTTCTTGTATTTTATATATAAATTTTGTCTTTGAAAGAAGAAGTAGCAGTAGAAAAAGTTAGTGACCACCTAAAGCAAACTACACTTCACTACAAGTTAATCTAAAAAGATGAAAAAAAAAGACCAGAGTGCATAGTATTTGATTTGTCATCACACATTCTATAAAAGTTTATATTTTAGAATTTGATTATATAACTTTTTCATCATGTGCATTTCCTAATTGCAGAAGTGAGATGATGATGCTTAAAGTGCTGAAATGATCAGTTGAATAATTCATAGAAAAATTAACTGATTAGTTGTTTTTTTGTTATAATCATTTATCAAGCAGAAATCCTAACCCTCACATGACCAACTCTGAAATCGTACAGGTTTAGTGTCTCATCCCATGACATGAACAATCGTTCCCAGCTCTACTGTCCATCTCATATGATGTGAACGCAGCATTAAATATCTTTAGCTTTGGAGCGTTGGTCCAACAACACAAACAAAAAAGATTAATCCATCAACTGCAAAGATAAATCGCAGATTATTATATAATGAAAACAGACATTGATTGCAGCCCTAAATGTTTCCCACTGCGATGTTCCACGGATCATTAGCAGTAACATTAAGGACAAAGAAAAGCTCAGTGAGTGTCAACTTCAAAACCATTAAACACATTCTTCAAGTATTCGAGTATGTGAAAACCTTTGTATTGTGTTTCCTCAACAATGTCTCCCACAACGAGGAAAACTGAACCAGTTGAACAACCATGACATGTTTATAACAGCTCCTGTGAAGTGTGACGGTGACGTGTGAGTGAAAGTCAACTCTCAGCAGTGGTGGAAGAAGAACTCAGATCCTTTACTTGAGGAAAAGTAGTAGTAGTTTTCAGCACAATGTGGTTGAAGTATTAAAAGTAAAAACTCCTCCTGCAGAAAAATGGCTCCTGTGACTGATATATTATTATATCTGCCATTTTTAAATTGTGAATACTGTACATCAGTGTTTTAGCAGCATCTAATTGTTGTAGCTGGTCGAGGTCAAAGACAGTTTTCACTACCTTATATACAGTTAGGTGGTGGAGGTCTGAGGCTTTGAACCTAGGTGTCCAGCCCCTCTAAAGGGTCACAAGATAAATGTGAGGGGTCGTGAGTTGACACGAGGGAAGGAGAAAAAATTTCTATTAATTTCTCATACTTTTCTTTAATCTTTGCTTTTTGTGACAGATTGGATTGGATTTTTGGTATTGAAGCAAGATTTTAATGACACGGCAATGACATCAGAGAAGGCTTTAAGGGGTCCCAAGCCCAAACACTTTTAGTTTAACCTTTCACTGCGTGTTGTATTTCATAATACAGCTAGGTATCCTGTATATGTCGGCTGATAGGTAATGAGAAATTGCAGTACAGAAATGTTGAACTAGGTCAGTTAGAAACAGTGTCACCATTACGTAGTTTGTTGATAAAATACGTATCTTGATCACAATAGCAACGAATCTAAGGGATCCATATCAAGATTGTTTTTTAATGTTATGTGATTATGTTCAACGATTTACTACTGGCGGTGATATCATAATCTGATTTTTTAAACTCCCAAACATTGATATCAGTAGTGGCCTCAAAAATCCACCATTAGTAACGCTGTATTTCATAAGCTTATATTATGTATAATTCTTCATGTATCTTAAGTAACTCCAGCTGTCAAATCATAAATAATAAATGAAATAAATAATAAACGTAGACGAGTAAAAAGTACAATATGTCCCTCTGAAATGTGGTGAATAGAAATACTAAAGTAAAGTACAAGTACCTCTAATAAATATCATAAATAAATAAATAATGCAGAATGAATGTACTACTTTCCACCACTGACTGTTAGTGCCAGTAAATACTATTGGTACGTGACAGATGCTCACATCATTCTTTAGACCAAGAATGAAAGAGGCTGACAAAGGCAAGTGTATGTGTGTCCCAAACTAAGAACACGTACAGAAGCTTTCTTTAACCACAGCTTACCCTTGATCCTTCCTGTGATGTACAGGAACTCCTGCTGGTCGTTTCTTCCCAGGTCTCCGGAGTGCAGCCAGCCGTCCTGGTCAAGAGCCTCTGTGGTTTTGTCAGGCATGTTCAGGTAGCCCATGAAGACGTTCCGACCCCAGAAACAGATCTCTCCGTTCCCTTCCTTGTCTGGGTTCTCCAGCTTTGTCTTGCAGCCTGGCATCACCTTCCCACAGCTGGAGAGACAAATCACAAGTCAACAACATGCTCATTTAGATCTGATGTGAACAGATGCTGACTGAAAGCTGCACTACAACTGTACCTCTTCTTTGATGTTTAGTGCATATAAATGAGATTACATCTAATTTGTTTTCAAAAATACTGAGAGTTCTTGTTGGAGCGTAAAGTGAAAAGAGCACCAGGTTATGTAAAGCTTTTTGAACAAGTGTGTTTTCTCTTGTCATTTAAAGCTGTTTAGACACTTTGACACGTCCGTCCTTGTAGGCAGACAAATGTTCAGTCATCACACAGTAACTATAGTTGCCATGTTCGATAGTGCTTTGTTGCTGACCTTGACATCTGGTAGCTGCTGTTAACCGAGACGGTGTGTGGGCCGGAGCTTTCGCTCATGCCGTATAGTTCCATCAGCGGCATGTTCAGGCTCATGAAGTAGTCCAGAGTTTCTTTGGTGATGGGGGCGGCGCCTGTGAAGCAGATCTTGCAGCGGTCTAAGCCAAGCGCAGCACGCACCTTCTTGAAGACCAAATTGTTAGCCAGCATGAAACCCCACGGCACCAGATTTTCTCTGTTACACAAAAGATTAAATAAAAGTTACACCAGGGCCAAAACTGAGGAGAAGATTTGTTAGCAATTAAGAAGTGAGCTCAAAATGAAATATCACAGATTTTTAGCCATGCTGGCAGAATGGCTCTAAAAACAGTCTGTGTGCTGGCCCAACACTTTGGTCCCGACTAAAATATCTCAACAACTACTGGATGGATTGGCATGAAATTGTGTGCAGACATTCATGTTCCTCAGATGATTAAATCTACTGACGTCTAAAGTGATTACGTTTGTTGTTTTTAGTCAAAGGACCATTACTGAATGGACTGGCAGGAAATTTTGGTTAAAAAATTGATAATTCCCTCAGGATGAAAAATCCCTTTGGTGATCTACTCCTAAGCTGGAGGTGTTTTACCTGTTGTCCTCATTCTGCCAACATTGCAGCATAACATCAACATATTAGCATTCTCATAGTAAGCATGTTAGCATGCTGACATTAGCATTAGCATTAGCAGATTTGTTAGCATGGATGTAGATGTCTTGTTCATTATTGTTCATCCTGATCAATTATGCATATTGTTTTGGAGTATTTACTTGTCTTTACTTTACTATTGTCTCACCCGTTCATGGCACTGTAGTTGTACTGCAGGCCTATGGACTTGGCCCAGTCGGCCACCCTCTTCCTCATTGGGGATGCCTTGGCACCAATCGCTCTCATCTTCTCCTGTATCTTCTCCCACACTCGAGGGACCCCCAAGAAATAAGTCGGGCGTACCTCTCTCATTGTTGTTGCTAAGGAACCCTGGTGAAAATGAGGATTATAGTCAAGATGGGAAACGTTCATTATCATCCCATATTTGTGCAACTGCAGGCATCCTTACCTTGAGGGCGTCTGGCTCTGCAAAGTAGATGGTGGCAGCAAAAGTCATAGCAATCCACATGTCAAACATCTGCGCTGCCACGTGGCTGAGCGGTAAGTAACTGATCACCGCCTCCGAAGCGAAGGTATAATCCACCAAGCTAGCTGCTGTATGTGCTGTCCATGTCAGCTGCACATTGAAAAGTGGGAGAGGAGTCATAAGAGAAGTTTTTTTTTTTATTCAAATGTTTTTCTTGAAATTTCATAATACAAATCTGCTCATACAGACTCACACACACCAACATCACTCTCAGCGTCTGTCCCACACATGCATAACATAATAGCAAAAAGACATTTTGAAAAAAAGGGCAGAGAAGGTCGTCAGCTCTTATAAAACTGCAAGAGTTTTTCTAGTTGAGACATCAGTAGTGTGGCTTAGCTGTTTGAGGTGTCTTTACATTCTCCAGCAAGTCTAAATAAAGGTTAAATAAAAGTAAAAGAAAAGTCTTGAAATTATTAGTTGTTTAATTGATCAACAGGAAAATAATAGGCAACTATTTTAATAATTAATTTGGACTTTAAGTCAAATAAAACAAGGAATTTGAAACACCATCTTGCGCTCTGGGACAGTTTCTTGACTTTTGAATAAACAAAATGATTTATTGGTGTTGCAGAATTTACCGAAATCTTCGGAAAAATATACGGCAGATTAGTCAATGATGAAAACATTTAAAAAGCAGTTAAGTGGTGTCAAAAAAATAAAAGCTACGAAAAGGAAATTCTCTTGTCTAGATAACTCACATTGTCGTGGCTCAGCATGACTCCTTTAGGTTTTCCAGTGGTTCCAGAGGTATAGATGAGAGTGCAGCACTCGTTGGCCCGGAGACTGCTGATCACGGCATCCAGCTGCTCGTTGGGCACGTCCTCTCCCAGCTTCATGAACTCTGCCCACTACAGAAATACAGACATAATGTTCAAGAAAATGTTTCCACTCCCAGACTGAACTTAACAACAATGCATCTGTGTGGCTCAGTCACATTTATCTAATTGCAATTCCTGTACCACAAGTAAGAGAGATAATAATTTTGCCCTAAAAATCAATGGTGCAATACGTCAGATGTTTTGTATGTGACTCATCTATTTGCTGAGTAAACGTACTGTATACAAGAATGGTGCTTTCTGCTGCAGCTCGCCTTTATACTGGACAATGGCTTTCAGATGAGGTAGCTGATCTTTAACCTGTTGGGAAAGACAAATAAAACAAGGGCATGTGAGGGCAGATTTTTTTCCTCTTTGCATATAGTTACTACAGGGACACTGAGGGCCGGTGCTGTAATAATAATAACGCTACTCACTTGCAGGATTTTGTCGAGCTGTTTCTGGTTCTCCACAACCAGGATGTTGGCCTCGCAGTTGGCAGCCACATACTGACAAGCCTCGGGCGAGTTGGTCGTGTAAATGCCGGCTGCCAGACCCCTATGGCGCAAATTAAAATAAGAAGCTCAGGTGAATCCACACATTTGCTGTCTTTTTTTACAAATTGGTGCAAATTACAAACGCCTCTTCCTCAACAGGGTTTCTGCAGGATTCACCGAGTTAAATTGAAGACTTTTAAAGACACATAGAATCCATTTTATTTCCTGTTTCACAGTCAAACAGATGAACAGCAGAGTGAAATGAAAGTATGATGGAGAACCAGTATGGATGATATAGCCTAGAATTATTTATTATATCTAATTTTTTCAATAAATTGTAGCAGTATACAAGAATAATTCCAACTGATGTAATTTAATCAGACTCAGATAAGCGGTGCAAAATTAATGCATGGACTAACAAAATTAAAAATGATTAATTTGTCATGTTCAGGGATTGAACAGCTTCATGCAGCACAATCGGTTCAGTTTCAGTTTCTCAGTTTATAAAGTGTCCTGACTGCCTGAAATCACATACAGAAACATTTTAGCGCTACTTTGGTAAATGAAATTCAAGACTTTTTTAAAAGCTTGTGATGCCTTTTTTTTTTTTTTTTGAATGCATGAACTGACTTTTCAGGACCTACAGCTATGCAGTTCATTTTTGTTCTGGCCAAAGTAGGAATTATTATTAACGCTGAGTTACAAACAGATAACACAGGGCATGCCACAAAGTTGGAATTTAAAAAATCATAATACAATCATACAAAAGAAATTATCATAGAAGCAAATTAGCATCTGAAAACATGAGAGGTGAGGTGAGGGGAGGGCAGAGACACGGAGATAGACTTTGAGATAAGCATGGACAGAGATAAATGTGGATTGTCAGGTGAAACTATGCTGAAAGCATCTCAAGCACAAAAGTGGAATCTGAAGTCAAAAAGACAAGAAGTCTTATCTGCCCCTCAGTTCCTTAAATATGATCTTACCCAGCCAAGATGCAGCCGACGTCTGAGATGAACCACTCAGGGGAGTTGAATCCTAAAATCCCCACACCATGGTAACGCTCCAGCCCCAACTGAAAAAAAGACAAGTGTTTTTTTGTTGTTGTTTTTTTTTTTAAGAACATGTATCTTTAATGACACAGCGGCACAGTGCCTCCATTACTTTTGACCTACATCTTGTTTTAGAAGCCACTCCACCTCATGAGACTTGAACATGGCAACGAAACAGGAGATGTAACACAAGCTGTGAATTTCACACACCCAAGTGTTGGTTTTCAACGGCCCATTCTCACATGAAGGAGATCACAGTGAGAGACGGTGTAAATTCTGTACTATTTACAAAACAGGAGCCAGGAATTCAAGGGTTTGTCTAACCCATAGTTCATTCACATGCCACCTGAATTCCTCTATTTATAAAGGCAGAAAATAATAACATATTATAGTGAACACTGTTATATATTTTATCATTTTTCATTGATTTTGGCTCCACTTCAACACACTGCATTTGAATGAAAACAGCTACAACAACTTTCAAATGCAGTGTTAATGAGTTTCTGTGGGTGTTCACATGCATATTGGGTCGAACTCTCAGAACTTGTATCAGGTTTTTTATTCCCAGTACCTCAAATGTAAGACAATGCATGTAGAATAACATTACAAAAGGGATAATTATCCTAATAATAGAAACATGGCAACCCTGATCTCAGTCTGACGTATTATGCATTTGTTGTGAATAACCTGTTGGTGAACCATGACTTGCTGATTATGCACACAAAACCAACAGCAAGCAAGAGGTGAAGTTTCTATCACTCGCTGATGTCTCAGTTCCTTTTAAAGTTGAATAGTAATTGCTCGAAACTGCCTCTGTGTATGAACTGTGTTATCTATGATAAATGGATTTGCCTCGTCTTGCATGGTCTCTGCTTCTGAAAGCTGGACTACACTGTCCTACAGAAGCACAATGCAAAAACTGCATATTTAGTGAAAGTTGAATTAAGACAAGAATCTGACACCTAACCATAGAAATTATTATAACATCAAATTTTTCAATTTTTGGGGAGAAAAAGAACTAGAAAACAAAGGTGCTCTCTTTCCCCTATTATATTTTGATGCTTTAGAGGCTTAGTAATTGTATGTTAATTAATGTCATTAGTTGAAATGTACAAAAGAGCTGAGAGAGAGGAACAAGAACACATTTTATTTGTAGATACTGTGTTTTCCCTTTCGATTGTCCAAACATTGAGTGCAACATTAGCATGAAATGTTATTCTAGGTTTCATGTAATTGCTGTGACAATGATTAATAATCAGCATAGACAGCATAAAATTAAGGTTTTTATAAGTTATATAACTGTCACACAGTTCAAGAGTATTTTTTTCTTCTAATTATTGTTATTATTTTTTCTCAACTTTCTCAAATGATCTTAAATTAAATCTAAAAGCCAGCACTGTATTTTCACAGTCTGTTTCATTAAAAATCAATGTGCCTAGGTAGAGGCTACAAATGAACTGCCCAAATACTTCCTGATTGTCTTCCTGTATTTGAAGCACACCGTATTATATACTTTTGCATAATATATTCAGAATAAGTCAATTTGCAAACAAACCTTGAGAAAACTTTTAGCAGCTGCCCGGCAGTGCTCGTAGTATTGCCTCCACGTCAGGGTCTCCCACTGGCCCTCTTTCTTGGAAACCAAGGCAGGAATATCCCCAGAGCTGTCCACCGTCTGCAGGAACATCTGATGGATGGTCATGGGAGTCTCCGAGGCTTTGCCCGAACCCTCCATCCTCAGCCTGACTGCCTCGTCTCTGCTGGTGCTCCATAGCCGGTCAGCTGGGGCCAGAGTCGTTGCCACATTCGCCGAGGACAGTGGAACTGCCTTGGGCTCTTCTGTATTGGGACAACAGGGGCAGCCAAATTTACCCGCCATGAATGACAAGTGTATTTCAGAAGATGACGACACCGCACCAAGACACAGCAAGTTTGCCCTTTAAGCGAAGAGCCAGGAGTATGAGAGGACTGCAGAAACCCGTGAGTGTGTTACACCTGCTGTCTCAGCAGCATGGTCTGCAGAGAACAGGGAGCAGCGTTGTTGTTACCTGAGACTCAACAGGAAGCTATGGAATGTCTCCACCTACCTACCAATCAGGTTTGGTTAGAAGAAGTATCAGGGTTTTCCAAAGCAGAGTTCAATTATTGGATTAATGCATGAAAGAACACAGACAAAGTAAAGTGTAAACTGTTAAAGTGTAAACTGTTCACTAAAATTCCCTGCAAGGTTATTTTTTGCCACTTAGAACAAAATTAAAAGTCGAAACATGTCATTTCTCACCTTTAATGCTTTAAATGAATGCAATTATCTCTATTTTTTCTATGCAACTTTAGCTTCCTACACTGTACTGATTGTTTCAAAGGGACAGCATGGTGACAAGCCTTTTGAAATAACCTTTAAACCTTTAAACTTACAACATTGAGAAAGAACCCCTAAGCTGCACTTCTCTTCATCATAATCAAGACTGAAGTTAAAAGGAATCTTGACCATGACTGTGGAAAAAAACGTCAGCTAATTCACTCCTAATGGAACCAATTCATCGGTTCAGTCCCACAAATATTTTTTTCAAACCTTGCTTTGTGTAAAACAATCATTACATTTAGATTTTCTTTTTTCTGTGATGCATTTTATTGTTGCTGTCTACATGTTCCTTTTGGTTTAACTTGAAAACCCTGCTGTTTTAAAACACTTATATACTTAATATCGTTCATTCAGCTGCAGATAAAGTAGCTTTTTTTTGTTGTTTTTTGACTTTTTAAAGTAACATAATGTCGATTCACAACCCTTTTATAGGCTGCATACTGTATGTTTCTACATTTTGAACTAAAGAGTGATGCTGCCTTCTCAGACTGTATCATTTGAATAGTTTTTCAGGCCTGAAGAGATAAAACTATTCAGAATTCCACAATGGAAAAACAAGTCAGAAGAAAATACACAGTATTTGTGGAGCAGCAACTCTACAGTAAAGTGTTAAGTATATTCTGTAGAAATTTTCACTTCTGGAGCAGTTCACTGGCTCGGATTAGCTCCTCTCTCCTGACATTACACTGATTAACATTGTTACCTAGTGAAAGTCCTTCAACAGCTTCCTCCAGCTCATGAGAGCTGGGAGCTTCGGTCGCTGCCTCAGGCTTGCTGGAAGGACGAGTCTCCTGGATCGCCGAAGCTGATGTTGCACTGAGCTCAGCTGCCGTGGCTTCTCCGTTAGCGATGGGAGTGGAGTGGGTCTTTAAGTTGGTGGATTCTGGCAGAGTCTGTGCTTTTTGGGAAGGGATGCTGTGACAGAAAACCATTTAAAGGTTATGAATGAGAACTGATAATGTATAAACGTGAATTTTAGATTCATAATTTAAACCCAAAATAGCGCTAAGTGGATCAAATCTTCATGAGAATCACCTTGAAGCTGGTTAAAGATTTGTTTCCAACTTTGGGACTTGCATTATTTTCCATACCTCTCAGTATTACCATCCATGACCGCAACATCGTTGCTCACACGTGAATCTTCTTGGCTGCTCATCTTGCGTTTGCTGGAAACAGAGAAAAACTATGTTCAGTGGACGTGAAGTAAAATCTGCATTAAAACACTTCAGATGTCCTCAGCTGAGGACCCTCCACGCAGATAAGATCATCCATTATGAAACAGCATGGCTCTGCTTATTTATACCAGACTGACGTTCACTAATGTCATTGCAACAGAGCCAATGACCGACAATGCTAGTAATCACGTACAGCAGTGGTCTACATGTTGAAACTGTGTATACTGTGCCAGACAGCATTGGGACATCTGTATGAACTATTGATACTCAACTTTGATCCAAATAGACACACTTTGAAACAGAATACGCTGCATCTCTGTCATCACTGGCTAACTACTTTTTTTGTGAACATTTTTAAATGACAGCTGGTTACTTTTTATTTAACTTGGCTTTTAATTAATTCTCTCATATTTTATTATTCTTATTGGTTTTTGATTTTATTTTCATTTTCATAATTTATCATCTACTGTCTTTCTATTGTCTAATTTCGTTGTCCTTCTATTCGCCCTTATTCTATTGTCCTATTTCATGTTTTATTGTAAAGCACTTTGACCAACATCTTTTGCATGAAAGGTGCTCCATAAATAAAGTTTATTATTATTATTAATATCAACCTAAGATAACAAAGGTCAACCAGGGTGTAAGGTATTAAATAAAATGTAAATATTGTTAAGCAATTGTCCTCAACTCTTTTCTCTTGTGTCTGTGCTGCAGACAGTGACAGTGATGCCATCTGGTGTGTATATTCTGCAACAGTAGAAACAATTCACACGTCTTCAACTGTCAAAAGTAATCAGTCAATCAAAACAAATTAGTGAGACATTCTCCGACAGATATAAAAGCTAGATTTGTAATAAGATCATATAAGATTAAGATCAGTCAACCCAGCAGAATCTCAGTGTGACCTCTGGTTTTTAAGATAACTTTGGTCAAGATTTCTGTGGACCAAAGTTCAAACACTTACAAAACTACAGTGTGGCAATATGAAGTGGCACCAGCAAAGTCTTTGCTCTGGATGAAGCAATTATCAATTAAAGTGCACACAGAGTAGATTTCAGTCTCATTATTAGCTTGGACTTGTACATTACCCAGAAAGGAGATGTTGAAGAAAGCCGTGCATTAAATTGAAAGTAGTGAACAAAAAAAGAAGAGAAAGATGAGTTCTACAGTCCCATGGGAAAAAGTGAAAATCCAGCGTAGTTACAGATGTTTAGTCTCAGAATGTGACAATGAGCTCCAGGTAAGGACGAGTCATGTTTGCAGCTATTTGTTTGGCTTTTAACTCAAGCCAATCAAAAGACTGTGTCTCTGTTGACTAAACAACAGAGGTCGAGGAGCCTGCTCATATCAAATGGTGGCTATACTGTATTCATCTCGTATTCATGTGTTTGTCTCTAACACATATATATTTACCATAAAGTACATCCCCAAGGGCTGGTGAATTCAGTTTGCCTCTGTCAACATGGCAGACTCCACCACTGTGTGCACAGTGGAGTATTTTACTCAGTGTTAAATTCATCAATTAAACTGTGAAATTCAGTCAGCTGACGTAAAAAAAAAAAAAAGAAGAAAGAACTGGAACACGTCAATAAACAAAGAGTTTCTATGTGTAACTTGATGTGGAAATCCCCATACGACACATGCAGGCCCTGAAGCATTTATGACAACAAGAGACATCCTACCCAAGTCTTTACACACTTAAATATCAAAAAGCATGAAGTGGTAAATATAAATGAAAGCCTACCTTGTGCAGGGACAGCACTGAATGGCAGGAGCAGTCAGGTTCAGGACAGGCCTGGATCAACCTTTGCTCGTCGCAGTTACTCGACTGTTACTCCCTGGAGGAAATATCAGCATATAGGGGGGTTGTGTGAGGGCATTCACTCACGCCTTGTCCAGAGCAACGTAGACTTGCACAATCCCAAGAACACCTGCTGCTGAGGCCGTGTCCACCAGTTAAAGATCCACCAACAAACTTGACCAAAGGTTATGGCTCCTCAAGGTGAAGAAGACCTGGAACCTGACACACAAACAGTGCGCAGCTGGTGCAAACCGGCTTTGTTTATATTAAATATAGAAGCTGACAGCTGTTGACACTGGTGACGTTCTAAAACATTTAACACTGTAAAGATTTAAGTATCCTATAAAGCAATGCTTAGCGGGTGGCTGTATGTTATCGAGGCTTTTATTATCCCAAATTGACAAATGAAGATTGTCATTATCACATTTACATGACAGGGCCTGTCAGAGGAAATAATGATAAAACTAGATAAGTTCTCTCTGGTTTATGAGGATACATGAGACTTTGACCCATAAAACAGTTATTCAATAGATGAACAAAACTTGTGCAACTTCTGCTTTTTCAACCAGATTGTCACATCAGGAGAGAAGAGTCGAGATGTTGGTAATCCGAGTTAAAATACACTAAATATTAGGAATATTTCTCTGATATCATGTTGGAGAAACCTCTGCACTCCTCTCAACCTACACCTGTTTTTTGTGATTGGTATGAAGTGCATAGAGATCAGTGAGTGGATATGATTTTTATTTGGGATCATTTGCCAGTGCACTTCATGGAATCAGCTTAAAATCTAAAAAAAATAAAAAAAAATGAAACTCTCTCTAGTGTCATTAATCCAGGTCTCATTTCCTCTTTCCTCCTGACCCATCTATGTATATCCCACAGTGACGTTCAAGAAAGTACACACTGTTTTGTAATTAAATATGGAGGAAAGTTCACCCCCCCCCAAATGACACACAGTAACCCTCACTCACGGGCACCAAGGTCACTGAAATCATACCACCCAGTCACACCACAGCTTTCCCTTCTCCAACACTCACTGCCAGTGTGTGGGCACATGCCGACCGTGGAGGTGGTGAATGATTAGTGAGGGGGGTCATCAGTGTTAGCTCTACACTTGAGAACATTTTCAAATGTGTTGTATATGAATATTAGATTTTCTGCCTTAAAACAGCATTTATCAAAAGTTTATAAGCTGCAAGTAATGGATTTGTTAATGGTTAATACGTCATTTACTAATATTTATAGTTACTATTATTTATAGATCAGTTATAATCCATTAATACACCATAATAAGTCTGCAGTTGATAAATGGATAGAGGTTATAAAGAACTGGGTTGAGTTTTCAGCCTCCATTTTTGGAAGCAGCATCTTTATTTGCAGTCATATCAAGAGGACTCTTCATTTTTTACAATTTTTTTTACATTTCTTAAAATCAACATATTTACATTTCATATTTTGTGTGGTGAAGTGAGTTTTTTGTGCAGGGGAATACAAACTTTTGCATGAACTACACCCATCATATGTTGCTCATGGGATTAAACACGTGAAAGTAGATTAACTGACAGACACATTAACATCAACATGACACCATTATCCTGGTGGCCAAGTCATACGTCTTCCTCCCAGTACGTGGACGTGAAGGTGGTAAACTGACTGAGCGCCGTGCTTTCCGTCGTTGATCACTGTGGAGGGCAGAAACATACCCAGAATTCAATGTGGAGGTAAATAAACAGCCTGTATTTTCACATTAATGGCTGCAGGCCCGTTACTTTTATCAACTATATAACTTACCCACTCTGTATCCTTCATCTAGAGATTGTTGCTTTGCCACATTTTTGGCGACAACCAACAAATGTCCCAAGAGCTGAAAGTCGGGAAAAAAAAGAGCTCAAGACATGATTTTCATTGGATGTGTCCGACATTTGTTGTTACCCATTACTCGACGATGGGTGAACTGGAGGTGCAGCAGTTATGACTTTTCAAAAATTAACATTTTGAGTGTGAATGGACATTGGAGGAAATTCTGTGGCAAAGGACCCATGTTGGACCATTGCCCCAGTTTGTGGCCCTCATGCATTAACATACATTTGGGACAAAGAGCCTCAGTCTTTGTCTTTTCTAAAGTTAATTAAACCTCAGTGATTGAAAAAACCAAAATAAAAACACTTACCGTTGTGTATCTGAAGATTCTTCTAACCATCTGGATTAAGAAATATTCTATTTAGTGAAGTTTTTTTTAACTTGTTTCCCCCAGTCACGCCTCCGTTTTCAAACCAAAACAAAGACAGTTAACTGGATAGAAACTAAATGATTCATTATAACTAAGCCGAAACTAAGTAAACGGGTTAAAAAACATTTTTCATGCAGCTGATGAGATGGTTTACCAGAATCTTTAAGGATTCTGCACATATGAATATGTCATATAGATATGTCAGATCGTGCTAAGTATTTTTAACAAAATTTGGGGTTTTTCAAACATCACCAGGTAATTAACTTCTATTAAAAAAACAAACAAAAAAAAAACTAAATATGGTTAGCTCAGACACTCAAGTGCATGTTAATACATGAGGGGCCTGGTTGGACGTGAGCCCTGGCGGTTACTAAAAAATTGATCCAGCTATATCCTGGAAAATTCTTTTTAATCTTTACTACTTGTTGCTTTGTGCTTATAAATGTATGTTGAATTTACCTTTAATAAAATGTGCTACATGAATAAAATGACCATGCACTTGAAACTATTGATGATTTTGGATGTTGATGTCCAACAAGTTCAACATACACATTGTTTTAAGTTATGGCAACGACTTTCTATAGTATTCCTCAGCTTAGTGTGAATCTGTCCTGAAGCTAGACCGAGGAGACAATGACAGTAAATAAGATTTTAATCTTAACAATAACAATTATAGTTTGATTTTAATAATGCTGTGTGGAGTTTACAGTATTTGTTTGATGATTTTTAACACCGCTCCCAAAAGTCCACAGAAATGCAAAGTAGGTAAACAACAAAAAGTGTAGTACTAGTGTAGTATCACTACACAGCCTAAAGTTTGTTGACCTACAGTATATTTGCCAACTTCTGGCCTCGGGCTATATTCTTAAGGGTTTGGGCTAAGCTACTTAATTTCAATTATGGGACACTTAATGGTAAATACATTATATATTTGTGTTATATGTATATTTTAGACTATGGTGTGCCTCCAGGTGCCTTGTGCCAACCGTTTGGGAAACATACTTATCTGAACATGAAAATATTCCTGTGCACAAAACAAAGTCCATGAAGAGATGGTCTTCTGAGTTTGGTGTGGAAGAACCTGATTGGCCTGCACAGAGCCCTGACCTCAACCCCATCCAACACCCTTGGCATGAACTGGCCCAACATCAGCGCCCGGCCTCACTAATGCTCTTGTGGCTGAATTGGAGCAAATCCCTGCAGCCAGTTTATGTAATCTTGTGGAAAACAGCTCCAGAAGAGTGGAGGCGGTTATAGCAGCAGACTATTGCCCATTGTGTTGGAATTGAAAATGCAGAACAACCACATATGGGTTTACTGTTTGGGTGTCCATATAGTAGAGGTATGTAAATGTGGTTGCCTCTCTGGGCTCTGTGATACACTGATGACCTGTCCAGTCCAGGGGCCACTCAATGCATGCTAACATGGGCTCCAGACCCTCCATCAAACCCCTGAACAGAACCATCATCAGACACAGAAAAAGTGTGTCCAACTTACCTCAGCATCATCGTCCTTGGCCTCACTTATTCTGGGAATAGGAACCCTTGGAATGACCAGGAAATGAACAGGGGCCTGCGGGCTGATATCCCTGAATGCCAAACACTGATAAACACACACACAAAAAATAAATAAATATATATATATATATATACACAGTTCTAAGCAAAACTTTGGTGACTTCTTCTTTACTGACTTCTTCCATCTATCTGTGCAGTATTTCCTGTGCCACACAACCCAAAAGTAGAATATTTCCACCCTCACAGTTTTCATCAAATGTGGCTCTTTCTTTCTCACCCCACCAGTGTCAGCTAAATCCTCCTGCAGGTCCCTTGGAGTCACACAGGGGTTGTGCTTTGCCTTTCTGCCCAGCATGTGTTTAGTTTTATCTGGAGGTTTTCTTGGTATTTCAGGTCCTGTCTTAAACATCATTTCCTAGTGACACTTCAGAGAGTCATTTTTATGGCCTCTGTTTTGTAGGTGTCAATCAGATCCTCAGTCTGTTACTTAGAGGAGCCCGTGATTGTTGACTGTTACTGAAAGGTTTGAAGAGTCAGACAGTTTATCAACGTGGAAATGTCATCAGATGATGTTTCCCAATTACACTTCTTTACCTGCATTAGAATAAGTCAATTGCAGCCTAATGAGCTAATTAAGTTCTAATTATCTCAAAAGTAGAAGGATGACCAAACTTTAGTACATGCCACCATTAGTTTAATTTTTTCTATTTTATGAATTCATGAAATAAAAAGTAACAGTGCATTAACGTTTGAACAAGGGCTCATTTTTAATACCTGTTTGCTGCTTCTTTTCACTTAAAAAAATCTACCAAACAAAACAAATTTATCATTTGTCCTAGGGTGCCTGCAAACACAACTGTACATTTCACAACTTTATCAACAAGTCTGTGCTAAGTTATCTCTAGACTCCACGTGGAATAGGCCAGCAGAGATAACCATTTACAGACACATGTTTTGGGGACGTGTTGTGATGTTTACCTTCTCATCTTCATAAATGATATCTGCAGGGATGCTTTTGTCAATCACTTTGGAGAAGATGGTTGGAGCTGGGGAGCCGTACTTCTTGCTTGCCTCCTCTGCAAGTCTCACCTCGTCACTCTTGGTGCACAGTGGTCTCTGTGGGTCAGCCAGACACATGACACACAAAATAAAGCAAACATAACATCAAAACAACTTACGAGGGCCACAATAAACCAAACATCTTGGTGGCTGGCCGCTGCAGGTTTCCCACAGCCACCACCAGAGCTGGAAGGGCAGGTGTTGTCTAAATGCTCCAATGTAGCTAAAGGAAAGAAAATGTTTATGACGATAAAAACAAGAGTGATTATCTTTAGAGCAGCTACCTCGGCTCGACAAACACGCTGCAAACAGTTGAGGTGAGCCGTTCCGGTCCCGACGTAACGTATCCGCAAAAACTGGCGAAAATACATAGCTAGTTGACTAGTTAACTAGCATACTTTTAACACACAACTGCACAGTACAAAAATCTTGTTCACAAACCAAAACTCTGCACCCAACGTACACTACGTTGCTGTTGCCTTCAGGTATCCACTTGAAACGTTTTTTAGCTAGTCACGAATGCGCCTTGTCTCTGTTTACAATAGGCTACAGAAAAATGGCACAACGTTACAGAAGTAAGAATTACTAGTCTTATCAGAAATCGATTTGTATATGGGTAATGTAATTAACAATGTTGGGAACAAACGTAAAGAATAGTTTCAAGTGCAAAACTGAAGTATAGCGTAATTAAATGGCCAAAAAATAGCCTTTTTCTTATTAGTTGTTAGATATGACTTCAGTGCTCATTGTCGATTCATTTGACAACCGGCAGTGCGCATATAGGTTCTCAAAATATTATTATCGCCTTTATAATGTTTGAACAACTCAAACTTACGACATTTGTAGTGTCTGTGAAGGGGGCATTTTATGGCTAGAAGGGTCATTCAAGAGCATCAACGGTCGGCGATGCTAACCACGGTGCTAGCATTAGCTACCAAAGTAAATCATATAATATGGCACTGAGCTGAAATAAACTACAATATATACATAGGGATCTATGAACAGATCTCCAGAGACCTAAAATATTGTTTTACTGAATATATTTCATCGTGACTTTCTGTACAGCAGGGGACGCTGTTGTGGGAGACTACTAGTTCATGTGTCAACGCAACGGAAGAAGCTGATGATAGTTTTATACTCCAGTTCGATAGGTGGCGGTACTGCACCTGCAAGGTGGTTTACAACCAAACTAAAAGAAGAAGAAGAAGAAGAAACACCTGAAACATGGCGGCTCGCACACGGCTGCCCTTGCTGTTCCCTAAAAACCTGCCTCCGTTCAGACATCAAAAGCTCGTCCACACAGAGGCTGCGGCTAAGGAGCCCGTGTACCCCCCCATCGTCCCCTCTCTCACGGCTAAAAGCAAATCAGCTCGGCGGCGGCAGGTTGAGGAGCAGATAAAAAAGATATGTGCCTCTTCGGTGGAGGAGAAGCTCTCCCTCATCACTCGTATCCAGCGGGAGAAATTCGTGGTTTACCCTCAGACTTTTGCCCGGAACGCAGACAGATGGTATCAGCACTTCACCAAGACCGCCTACATCCCGGGCCTGCCCGAGAAATTCACCCCGGTCCCGGAGGAGGTCGCCGGGGAGAAGGGCTCTCCGTCGACGGCAGCTCAGATTGCAGTGCCGGGGATTGAAGATGATGCGTTCGCTGACATCCGCTCCATGGTCACTCGTGTGATTTTACAGGAGCACTGGCACACGAAGAAACGCAAACCTTTCCTATACCGAGAGCAGGAGATGATGGTCGGACCTTTTCTGAGAAACCTGTTAACGGGACTCACCTACAGTCTGACTAAATACAACCCAGTGCTCCTCCTGTCAAGTCTAGGTATGGGTGATTGTCAGAAGTGGAAGAAGTACTCACATCTTTTAGTGACGTAAAAGTAGCAATACTCTGTTACAAAAGTCCTGCATTCAGAATTTTACTTTGAGGTACAAAAGCATCAGAATATACTAGAGCTGAAGTGATTAGTCTTGATCGATTAGTCGAGCGTGTGAAAAAGCCTCTCAAATATAAAATGTATGTTTTATATCACAGTAAACGCAATACAAAAAACTCAGAATTAATAATTGTTAATTATAAAACATATAAACCAACCAAAGATATACACAAACTACCAAAAGTAAAAATATTCATGCTGAATGTCCCAATTCAGAATTATATATATATATTATTATGTTTATAATGTTTATTTTCTTCATCAGATATTAATCCCCAGGTGCATTTTTATTGGAGGAGAGGACAGAGAATCATCCCAAAGGGACACCGGAGAGGCCGGCAAGAGCCAACCAGGTTCCAGATTGATGACCACCCGCTCTGTCAGATTCGGACTACTCAACAACTGCCACAGGTAGTGTAATAATTTTCACACTATGGACTTTATGTACTAAAAAAACAGAGCAACACATTATAATATGTCTTTCATTTTAAGTAATGGGAGGAGGATCTTTATTAGGATTGTGGCTGTTGCACAGTGTTTTATATATTTCATTCATCTGTTTTTGGTTCGGATGCAGTAATCATACATGACAAACCTACCAAACTGGAGAAAGTCATTATTAAAGGACACAAATCATTTAAACAAACAAGCACTGAAAGGTGTTATAAAATCACTTATCACTTACCTTCTGTCAGTTTACCCCGCTGGAGGCTTCGTATGCAGCTGAAGTACCAGAGATCACACTTTGTCCCAATGTGATGCCCCTGTTCAGAAGGCAGTACGACAACAACATCTTCACAGGTAACACATGTCAATAAGTCAACAGAACATTAGGTGGAGGGCTGTGGGTAAATGTGTGTGTTGTGTGCCAGTTACATGTCATGGCAAGAAAGTTAAATTTCTCATTATTCAGTTACCTCTTGCTGTCACTAGAGGACACCAGCGTGCAACTTTCAATGTCTGTTCAGTCAGATACAGTCATAGTCTATGAGATGGTTATTTTTCCTGCTGTTGGAGAAATTACTGGAAACAGTTTGCCGTTTTGCTCTTCACGTTTCCTCTGATCTAACTTTTGAAACAAGACACTCTCCCTCCTCTCATTAACAGGCGCTAAGCTACCAGACCCAGCATGCTACGGTCACACTCAGTTCCACCTGGTTCCTGACCGATTCCACCGAGAGCGGATGGCTCGGCAGCAGATGTCTGACCAGGTGGAGGTCTTTCTCCGAGCTAACGGACTGGCCAGCCTCTTCGCCTGGACAGGGGCTCAAGCCTTGTACCAGGGTGAGTTATCAACACAGGAAAGAGTCATTCTAAGTACAGAAACCCTGTTATATTTTAACCATGCCAAAGTCTTTTAAAATGAAATTACCTTTTACTGAAAAGAGAAGAAACAGCTTGTGGTTATACTTCCCTCTCACTTTTGTAGGTTTCTGGGACCAAGAGGACGTCACCAGGCCTTTCGTGTCCCAGGCTGTGATCTCCGATGGCCACTTCTTCTCCTTCTTCTGCTACCAGCTCAACACAGTGGCTCTCTCCGTGGAGACAGACGCCAACAACCCCAGGAAGAACCTCCTGTGGGGCACAGAGAGCCTGCGACTGTACGAGACAGTGCAGGACGGAGAGGTGGTGGGTCTGAATGACAGTGTCATCAAGCTGCTGGTTCAGTTCCTCATGAACCGGCCGTAGACTTCTTCGGGTGTCTGTCTGCTCTTGTGATTCTTTGCCTCTATCTGTCTGTGTTTTCTAAGGCGTTGGAAGAAGCAGGAATTTAAGAGAAAGAGCTCTTAAAGATCCAACATGGCAGAAATGAGGAAGTTTTGCCAGATTGTATAAAACTGTAATGTTCAAAAAGCAGAAAAATCTGTGTTAAACAGGTAAACTGAACAAAGTACTGAAAAATACTAAACACACATCCCTGGTTATTATTACTGTGCAGACTGATTTATGCAAAAATAAAATCATGCTTTACAAACAGAGATTCTTGTGTGTCTTTCAGTGCTTACAACTAAAATGTGATCATTTATAAGACGCCTTTTTACCTGTGTCACACAATTTTTTGAAAGTACCAAAATTGAAGCAGCAGAACCAAACTTATCTTTATTTTCCATACTTATAATACACATTTGGGCAGTTGGGACTTGGCGCCTGTCTGTCTGCATGCAGCGCCCTCTTCCTTTATCTTGCTAAATTCCTCACTATCTTACAATACCCTTACCTTACTAACTGATACAGTCTGGGGGTCCCTCCCGGCCCCCTGGTAAGTTGATCACAGGTGTTACACTGTGAGGCCTCTAAATGAAAACACCTTTTGTTTCTACACTCTTTTGATCCATTTGTCATCCTGTTTGACCACATGTCTGTAAGGTCAGCTTATTTACATAAAGCCCCCCCCCCCGCTCTTTGAGTCAATGACATCACTCCAAACATAGTACGAACGAGTTCATAAAATATTGGTAGGGATAATTCTGTCTTCCCAAAGTATTGGTAAGGACATGTCCCCACCGTCCATATGCAAATCTCCCCCCTTGATGTTGAGGTTACACAAACACACTGTGAAAGAAGAGGTGCTTTTGTGACCATCTGTGCAGATACAAAGCAGAAAAGTGAGTGTTAAAGTCAGCGCTCAAAGTTCCCACACACTGTGTGACACTGAAGTTAAAAGAATTTGTTTGTCTTTACTAACTATTCATTACGTCAGTCTATTATTTGATTGTGTGGTGAGCTACAGCTGACTAATATATGCAAACATGCCAGCATAGGAACAGTGGTTATATAACCTTAGATAATTATAAATGTACTCGTCATAGATGCACTCCAGTAACAAATAGCACTGCATCCCTGCTGCCAATTAAACCTGTTCATTACTGTTGAATAGATCCTGCTGGCAGACAGTCAAGCTAACCACCAGCACTAGAAACAGAAACAGAAACAGAGAGAGACCAGTAAAGCTGGAAATTTTTCGGTGAACAGTTTGAGCCTTCTGGTGTCGAGTCCTCACTGCGCGCTTGAATGCTGCAGCTCTGGAGGAGAAATGTGCAATAGATTAAGAGGAAGAAACCCCCTGAGGGCTGCACACACAAGAGAGAAGAACAGCTGATATGAAAGGAAATGGATGGAAAGGATGGGATTCGTTTATGTCTGTGCATGTGAGCATGTCGGTCAAAGAAAAGAGTGTCATAGTGAGAGAGCTGCTGAGAAAGTGTCTGTGTTTATGTGTATAAGTCCTCTCTCTGATGAATGACAGCTGAGCACAGTTGCTTTTATTACCAGGATGACCAACCTCCTTCCTTCACTCCCTCCACTCTCTTTATCTTACCCCCTCCCCTCTCTGCTTTGTGATATGAATACACACTGGACAGTCCCTGGCATCACACCGTCTGATGACGTTCTCACTGAGTTTTCCCCCGAGCTGCCATCTTTGTGTGGCCTTCATCGCCACTGACTCTTTATTAATACTCCCACATTGTCTGTGCATTAGTGGCTTGTATGTCTGTCACTGGCTTCACTCATGTGATAGGAGGTGATTGGCACTATCCAGACCTATCCTTCCACAACAACAACTACACTACAGAATATTTTTAATATTAGTTTAACATCTGGTCTCTATAAGTCAACTCAGGCTGATTTACTGTGTCAGCTGGAAGAGACTGCCCTTTAAAATAATTATTTTCTTGATGTCTTTGTCTTCACTAACTGTGAAAAGCAAGTCATGAGACAGTCTGATTGGTATGAGCCGGTTGGGCTGATCACTCAAGCTGGCAACAAGCTGAATCATACTGGTTAGGGTTGCGTTATGCCGGTCCAATTGTTAGGCACTCAGCTGGTAAAACTTGCTTTACCCCTCAGCTCATGCTTACGGGATTCCCGTAGCTGTCTCAACAATGACGATTAACTTAGAAATAAAGTGATCATTTGCTCACAGCTTACACATATACTGTCATTTCATTAACAAAATTAAGCACATGGAGTTTTAACAAAAACAAACAAAAGAAAAAAATATTGATTTTAAAGGATGGTTTTAAAACAGATTGATGACACTTTATGCTTTTAAACTTTAGACAAATATTTATATACAGACTTTATAGCAGGGAAACACTTGCATTTATTTTTTCATTTAAAGATCTGGTCAGATTCGATGTAATTTTCCTGTCTGTGTATGTGGGTGGGCTGCTGCTGGTGGGACTCAGGAATGTCAGGGGTAACAAAAAAAAAAAGAGGGGGAGTTGGTGGCTCTGGAGGGAGTGAGGGGGGTCAGAGGTCGTTGGATATCATGTTTCCAAGATGAGCTGCATGGTCAGAGACTTCAGGAGCCTTTTCTCATGAAGCATGGCCCATTGAGTCATGAACATTTGCTTAAGACATACTCCCACGGTTAAGAGATTTGATTTTGTTGTCTGACAAAAGGCTGTAGCTGCTGTGTCGTCCTACGCCTGCGTATCTGTAGCGCACTGAAATTCTGCAGTTAGCAATAACCTGAAGTAGTGAATGTCTTGTCTGTTCCTCTTCCTAAAGTACTTTCCAACTCCTGCTCATTCAAAAGTTCTGTATAAATGACTTGCTAATGTTATTTACTTACATTCACAATGGTACCTTGAGACGGTATCTGGTCTTCTCAGGTCTTCTCCCAAAATATCATTTGAGAATTTAAAAGAAAACTTTTTTTTTTTTTTTTGCCACAAAAAGCTACAAAATATAAACAAGAAAACCGAATAAAAGTGGCATCACCGCTGAGTGAAAACAGACCTCTCTTGTCCTGCGTTTATGAAACATTGCACTGTGCTGAAAACTGTCCTTTCCAAAGTGTGTCGTTACAGGAAGTAATGTAGTTAAATGCCATTTGAACTGAAACTAATTTAGTTTAAACTCTGCGCTCCTGTAGTTTATCTGTATAGATTTCTGTATTGGTGAAAATCTGCCATGTACTGGTCAAAATCTCTCTCTGGGGACAATAAGCTGAAAACTAAACCTTAACACTAAAAATAGGTATTTGGGGCAGAGTTAGTTTGTCTTTGTGAGTGTGTGTGTTTGTGTGTGTGTGTGTGTGTTTGTGTGTGAGTGTGTTTGCATTGATGGAACAGGGGTGGTAACCATAGAGCTGAGCTCGGGAGGGGTGTTTGTTGACGAACAACATACCAGTGTGTGCCTCGTGTGTGTGTGTGTGTGTGTGTGTGTGTGTGTGTGTGTGTGTGTGTGTGTGTGTTTGATGACCTAGTTCAGCACAGGTAAAGATCGTGTGTCTATTTAAAGAGGGTGATTCTCTGTGAGCAGCTGATAGCCAAAGTGTTTCTGTGGTTGTTTCCCTCCAGTCTAAACTGTGAGGAGGCTTCAACATTATTCTGACCACAGAAACCCCCAGTGGACACACACATATATTGGAAGCACTATCTTGTGTTACACGGTGTTGAAAGGAGGGTTACCGTCCTCTTCTCCTGCAGATTTATAAAACTCCCCGTTGTCTACGAAACACATCTGCAACTATTTGTTCTTATTTATATTCCATCAGCTTTTTGTTTTATAGTTTTAATCATCCATGTCTGAGTGAGTGCACCTTTCACTTTCACAAGGGAGCGCACCATACTGGACGAAAACCAGCTTCCTCTCCAACATCTGCTGGGCTCCAGGCAAATTCCATTTGTTTCTCAGATCCATTACAGACAAGAGAGGATGGGGAGGTTTGTCCATCATCGCCACATAGATGTGACTGTACTTTATTCTGGCACCAGAGGAAAACATTTCTAAACACAATTAGTTTGGTTTCACTTTGTCCTACAGCGACAACACTTTGCTTTGTATTTGAAGGGTGAGGTTGACTGTAGATTGTTATGTGGCTAACGCTTTTCTCTGATGTTAAAACACTAAAAGACGTCCATTGGTTTGAAACACCACACGCTTTTAACCCTTCAGCTATTTGACCTGACAAACCTGCTCAACGTCTCTGCTCAGCACATTTTTATGTATCTCAAGCACACACATGCCGAAGGTACAGGGGGGTTGATGCATAGAAAAACCAAGTCTTGCAAGTTGGAGCTGAACGTAACGCTGAAAACAGTATTGGTATTTTCAACTTTTATCCATATTTCATCCTTAAATATTCAGGCAAATTCTTTGAGCTTTAGCTTGATGGAAACTTTGGACAACACACTGAGCAAACTTGTACATTTTCTCCAACAAACTGATCAATTTACTGATTACTGAGAGGTGGAAAACCGGTGTGATGATGATTGTAGGATGATAATTTTACTGTTAAATAACTGTTTGTAAGGAAATTTCCATTTAGAGGCAACAAATAACAAGAGTTAAATGTTTAAGATACATCTCCTGTGAGACTGTTTGTCCTCAGCAACTAATCCTATCCCACTGAGTAAACTTGCACTCTAAGTTGATCTACTCAGAACAATATGTGTGATTAATTATTGATTGCTAAACATACAATCAGTATTTGAAAGGAAGAGACTACAAAGCGAGTCATTTTAAAGAAAGACAGTGAGACAAATGCTCATCATCTCATTAGACCTTAACCAGTTAAATATAATACAATAAGACTAGAGTCAGAAATCTCAAAGCACTGGCTGTTTACACTGAGATATTTACCCGTCGTATCTCAGACACTCTTAGATAGAATCACGTCTCAGTGATGCTTGAGCAAGTATCTGATAGACTGAGTTCTGTCAAATCTGCATATGGCTGCAAATTTCAATCTGTAGACCAAATAGACAGAGACATTTAGAATATGTGGCATCTGATCCTGCGTGACAGTGATGCAGGCCGACGGTCATTCTGTAACTGAAGCCTCCTCGAACACAGACACAGACACAGACTGGACATACAACTAAACCCGAAATCACTCACATACAAAAACAATGTGACTTCTTTCCATGAAATTTGGTTGAAACATTCATGGTCCCCAGAGGCTGAATCCTGATGAGTTAGTAGACCCCATGAGTTTTCATCATGACAACAACAGACCAGGTCATTTTTCCTCCCCACTGTCACCAGGTGCCTGCTCATTGTGGGAACTGTTTGTCCCTATAATATTGTCTTGACCAGCATTTAAAGCGCCTTGAGATAATGTAAGTTATGATTTGATGCTATGCAAATAAAATGTAACTGAATTGACTAACTATAACTGCTAACTATGGCATGCTAACATGCTTAACGATAATTGTAAACATAAAGTGATCCAGTGTTTTTCCAGGCGTGATGAAAAAAAACACTGGCTCACTTTTACTCCACCATCAAACACGCATACCGCTCCATCCCCCGCGCCCAGATGGTCCCGACATTCAGACAACAGCTGAAGAGGGCCAAACCAATCAGGGCTACTACAAGGAGACGGACTCCAGAAGCATTGGAGATGCTTCAGGACTGGAGTCCACTGACTGAGAGTCTATGAGAGGCCCTGAGGACAACAGGCGGCTGACACTGTCTGTTCATATATTAACTTCTGTGAGCAGATATGCCTCCCAACCAAAACCAATCATTAAATGCAACAACCACAAGCCCTCGTTCACCAAACAGCTGAGAGAACTCAGGCACCAAAAAGAACAGGCATACAGGGAGGGAGACGTGGATACCTTCAGACCGGCTAGACAGAACCTGAAGAAGAGGGACTACGAAGCCAGGCTGAAGTGTGATTCAAACAACAACCCTGCAGCCGGCTGAAATACACTCAGGGCACTCACTAATAACAATAAGGGAAGCCCTGCAATCACCCCATCCATCCCCTGGTCTGGCAGATGAACTTAACACTTTCTTTTTGCGTTGTTTTACTCGTGTGTTTTTGCACCAAGTTAAATTCCTGTGTACTATGTACATTTGGCGAATAAAAGGGATTCTGATTCTGATTAAACATATGAAAATCCTATATTAGCATTAAGCTAAGGCTAATCCCTGTCATGTCTTAAAGGGACTGATTTCAACATGGCCTATCCAAACCAAACAGTTACAACTCAAGCCAAACAAAACTGACTAAAAAAAAAAAGGAGACACAGAACAGAGAGAGTGAGAGCAGAGCGAACAGAGAAGAAGGATTAAATACTTACGTGTGTTCCAGTAAAAAATAGGTCACAATTTCCCACTTGTCCAACACTTTAATTTAATATACCTCAAAAAGTAATGACCAAATTTCTATTAGCTTGCTAACTATAGCATGCTAACGTTATTAACGACAGCCATAAACACATGATGATGCTGTTAGCATTAAGCTGACAAGCCAAGGCAGCTAAGGCTAATTACAGTCATGTTTTAAAGGGACAACTGTACAAAGGATTTCAACACAGTCAACCACAACTGTCGAGCTAAACAACAAGCATTTACAACTCTCTCCACTCTCCATCTCCATCGAACCATTAACATTTTTTGACTGACTCAAACTGACACTCCTGAGTCATTACAACATCTTTCAACTCCTCTTTAGCTCTAACTGTAATACGTGCAGAGTTACACTTTATTCTGCACACACACACACACACACACACACACACCACACACACACACACACACTGGTGAGGCGTAAATCAAATTGCAAGCCCTCAGATGAGACTGCTTTACTTAGTTTCTATATTTATAGATAAAAACCTAACTCACACATTCCCCACATGCACAACTTATGTGAAGCACAGCAACATGTTTATGGAAGTTCAATGACGCTCTTTCACGGTTAGCACAATAAATGACAGAATAAAGCATGTGTTTCTTCACTGCTGTGTGAGTGCGGCTGCACCCAAGGAGTTGGGAGACAATGGGTGCTCACAGCTGATTCAGTGCAGGGGGGCGGTGGGCGTAGACACATGTACAAGCTTTCTCTTTCTCTTTATTCTCTAGTTTAGACATACACAATGAAAACTATTCTCTGGCTTCACGATTTTAATGAATTCAAAACAAGTTAACACAGAAGCACTCACTGTTTTGTATGTACTGTATCACATGCGTGAGTGTGTTTTGTCTTGTTGGTTTTCTCTCAAGAATCAAGGTGACATGTTTTATGTGCTCTATGTTACAAATCTGACTCTGAGTAGGTCGAAAAATTGGAGAGGAAAAGGTAGAAAACTAAGAGCATGTGCACATCCAAAAGTATAACTAATCCAGGAGAGGGGGAGGGGGGTGTGGCACTCTGTGAGCCCACGGACCTCTCTCTTTGCTTTGGTGGAGTGGTTACATAACATAACCCACCATCCAGCCTGTGGATAGACCAACTCTGATACAATCATCGCACTGAGCTGTTGTGCACGTGCACGTGTTAAGAGGGGTGTGTGTGTGTGTGTGTGTCTTTCTCTCTCTCTCTCTCTCTCTCTCTCTCTCTCGCTCTTTCTCTCTCCACGCCCCCCTCCCATCTTTCATCCCAGTCCTCTCATAGGTTCTTTGCAAAGGTAACGGAAAGACCGGGGGCTTTATAAAGATCCACTTTGTTCACTCGGTCTCGCTGCTCGTTTCATTTTTTCGGTCTTTCTCGTTTCCGCACAGCTCACACCAAAATGCCCAGCAAGAGGAAGAAGAACAAGCGTCGCATGAGGAGAGTGGTAAGCAGTAGCAGGCGCACTTTCCTCCCCCCCCCTCGCTAGGTTTTTATTCTCATCACGACCATATATAAAGTCTCTAGATTATGAATTTAAGTCAGTTAGTGGGGACCTTCCGCTCCGAAATATTACATTTTGATCATTTGTGGTAGTTGATGTTTTGTGCGTCTGTTTATAGTTTTTTTTTTTTCCCGAAAAAGAAATAAAAACTAGTCTTTGTTCACTTAACCCACAGTGTTTGCCGATGCCTAAAAATGGGAATAGCCTACTGCTCAAAATCTTGTAAATATCCACTTCTGATCAGATTAAGCTTCTAATCAAAAACTTAAATCCAAAATTCAACAGAAAGAAAAGAGACCAGGTGTTTATTTTTATTTTTAAACTTTTGGTACGTCGTGTTGTGTTAATTCTGTTACTATCAATCATGACTTATTGGACTGCACACATTCACGCTGTGTTGTTGCTTTTCTTGTGACGCGCGCTGCTGCGAGGAGCGCTCCGAGCTCCGCGCGTAAAATCTCGCAGATGTAAGAAGGCTGCACCAAAATTACACATATGGATAAAATATCGAAATTATACCGTCAGTTACAGCTGCGCGACACTTCTGGTTCCAGGTTGAAGCACAAGAGACAAAGACGATTGTTAAACTCCATGCGCCATGTGGGTTCTGTGTCAGATGGGAAAAGCAGGGATGGAGATTTTAGGTTTCTGTATTTCTGTGGTTTATAGTCATTAATCGTGAAAGGCGCCACATTCAAAAACATGAAAAAGAATATTAACTTCTCCACCCCTCATGCACATACACTCATAGTACACGATGTCTTGACTTATGGAGCTACACTGTTGTCATTCTTATGCAACTCAATGTGCTGACGCAGCAACGTCGCTTACATGATAATTGACATATGTCACTCCATCCGTCTTAGATAACTGTGAGAAATTTCACTTCTGAACATTCAGTGCCCAAAGCGATGGGGTGGGTGTGGCAGAGAGGGGAGGGGTGTATGGTGAGTGAGAAAGTAACACAGAAGCTCCAGTTTCTCAGAGGGCAAAGGTTACTCCATCCCCAAAAACTGTTTTCTGACTTTGTTTAATCACAATAGTTAATTATTTCAAACCATGTTTTATCTTCTAATTTAAATTTAAATATAATCCCCTGCTTCACCACTAAAGGCTGAGTTAAAGCCCGGTCCTGCTGTTCTGGTAAGACTTCTCAGTATGGAGTTTGTGGCATTCTTCCTCAACCCCCACCCTCCCTTAAGTGCCTGGCTGGCTGGCCGGTCCGTGACTCTCAACACCACACAACTGTATTTGGTAGTGTCTTGACCGGAGGAATGTCTTGCTTTAGTTTTGCCAGACTGGAGTCTGCACAGTCTCTCTGATTCACTCTGCTAGTCTGCTAGTGACACTCAGATAAAAATGGCACCTGAAGTCAGTTACAGTGTGGTGTTATCACCAACTCTCTCTCAGAGATATCAGAGCTCAGTAAAGGGAAGGAGCTGCCGAACACTTGAAGTCATCAAGCTGAGTGCTCCTTGTTGGCCACACCAACTTTGTATGCACCTTTGATAAAAAGGGTTTTTCTCCGAGGAAGGCCGGGCCTCCTTGATGCAGCCTGAGGAACACAGTCAACAGCATTGATTAATTGAAGTTTATATATTACTTTGTGGTAGTGAGGTTTGGATTCTAGACAGCGAGCTATTTGTGGGCAAAGAAGAGGGGGGGTTGTTTTGATGGTGGCAAACTGGACAGGCGTAGACATATGCACCTACACACACAAGCTCCGCTGGCTTACAGCATTGGTCTAGCACTGTGAATGCCGAACTGGCTGTCGGCCTAACAAAAGCATTTTCGGGGAGTGATTGTAACCTGATTATAACCTGATTATGATGTGATTAGGCCCACTGTCTGGCCCGCGGGGCACCCATCAGTGCTGCTGACTCGCACGGTTTCCCTTCCCGCTTCACCAGACCTGTCAGGACCGCTCTGATTCAACTAATTAGCTCCCATTATCTAACTAGCTTTGCTGGGCCCACTCCCAGTTACTCAGCCCCTCCCTTCAGTGGTCTGGGCTCCTAAAAACCGCCATTAAAGCCCGAGGGGGTTTTGTCCGGAGCTGAAAAACATGTCGGACCTGGCTGGGATGGCATGCTAGGTATTCCTGCAGACAGAAATGTGCTAGAATGAAGCTCAGGCTGACAAAAACATAAGTATTTGAACACGTTGAGGCACTCAAAAGCATTCAGACCTTAAACCTCACATTTGCCTGTTCCTTTGTACTTTGACTTTATCTTTTATCAGTTTGCTTGACATACTCAGCGCCTGTTTGAAGACATTTTACCATCAGTTTCATTAAGTACTCAAGAGGAATCAAGTTCCCCACTCCTCAGCTTTCAGATTTTAAAATCTCAGTTGTTTGAAATAAAATATCAACGTGTACTACCCTAAACTAATTGACTTAGTTTTAATTTAATTACACTTGGTAATTTGCACTAATTTACAAGTAAGACATCATTGAAATGACAAAACAACAATCATTAACGCAGAGGTTTTTGTGTCTTTCCCCCTTTGCAGCAAGCTCAGAGGAGAGCCCTCGAAGAGCAGCACGCGTCCAACCCGCCCGTCAAAGCCAGCCCTGGGATTGCCGCAAGTGCGCCCCCTGCAGCAACCCCAAAGAAAGCCGCTAAAACTCCGGCGCGAGCTCCAGAAAAGATCCCAGAGGTCGTTCCCATTGCTGTCCCCATTGTTGAGACCCCCAAAGCAGAACCAAAACCAGTTGTGAAAGAACCTGTCGTAGAGCCCGTCCCAGTCAAAGCAGAAGCACCAGAGCCCGAGGCTGTGGTGCTGGAACAGACTCCAGCGGAAGTTGAGGTTGAAGTCCCAGCACCGGTCACTGAAGAAGCACCAGTCGTCGAGACTCCACCAGCGGCGCCCCCTGTAGTTGAAGCTCCTGTTGAAGTCGTACAGGAGGCTGAACCAGTCATTCCTGAAACAGAACCAGTACCTGAGGTAAGAAAGCTTTTTTTAAACTCTCAAATAGATTTCGTCGGCGGAGCCATGTTTCAAAACTTCCCAGTAAAAAATGTGTTTTGTTGTTGCCATTAGTTTTAGAAATCAACTGTGCAACATCTCACCAAGCAGGTTCCTTGGCTGGCGTGTTGGGCTCAGCATGTACCTTCATATAAAGTGCTTGCAGTTGCCAATTTACATGCTTCTTTCTCAAATGTTGGAGAAATTAGCGTCATCAGGTTCCATTTTGCATATGGTTTTCTGTAAAGAGACACGTTCTATTGGATGTTTGAGTTTATATTTTGTCAGCGTGAGTTTTGCTGGCTTTTGTGAAATGGTTTGGGTCTTTTTTTAGCTCCTCTTTGGTCAAAATGTGCTGTGGCTCGGTCCTCATGGGAGAAAGGAGGTGGAAGTGGTGGGGGGTGGGAGGCATAGGGAACAACATGTTCCATTTAGCAAAGAGGTGGAAAGTAGGAGAGGGATTGTGTGTTACATCAGTGGGAATCCAGGCAGAGGTTTTTCATCACCTATATCTAAACTGCCAATAAGGACGCATCTATCTTTTTTTTTTTCTTTTCTTCTAATGTATGCCATCAAGGAGGTTGCTTTGAGTTTTGAAGTCGATTAAGCTAAAGGAAAAAATGATTGGCTTTAAGAAGTGATTTTGTTTTATACAAGCGTTTGGTCTATACTGCAGTTTTACATAGATTCATACCAAAAATAAGTATACCACAAAATAATGTCTCATTAGGTTGTTTTTGCCCTTTAAATACATTTTTATTAGCAAGTTGAAAAATAGTGGTCTTTGTTGTTTCATGCAGACTTCATTCACATATACTGGGACAAAATGTTCTGTCTCAACCAGTAGACTGCAGGCGATGTGGAGACGTACACACGAGCTGCACACCGCACATACATGTACATGTGCCTAAACACGCGTGCACACGCACACACGTGCAAATGCATACATGCACACGCGTACATTTGTACAGCTATCTCTGTGGGGACTCGTCACTGATACAATGCATTTCCTAGCTCCTTACCCTAATCTTAACAATCCCAACTAAATGCCGAACTTCATCCCGTACCCTAACCTAAGCATTTTTCTAACCCTAATCCTGAAACCAAGTCTTAACCCTCAAAAAGTTCTTTAAACTTGTGGTGTTCAGCATTTTTGTCCCCACGAAGCACCACAGACCCCACAAATATAGTTAAACAAACACACACACACACACACTAAACTCCTGGTCTTCGCTCCCAGTAACTGAGCCATGAGCACATATGGTGCACATGTATGTGCTCACATGTATGTTAGTGTGCACATGTACACAAGGCCCAGTGTAAGAGGAGACATGAGGTGTTATTAATGAGATGTTCATTTCCTTTGACTTCACTCAGAGCTACACTGTGCTCCAGTAATCACAGAGATGTCATTTAGTTGCAGATTTGGGTTGTGACCTCTGACCCAGAAGTGTTGCTCTACGCACTGATCTATACGGGGCCAGTAAAGACGTTTCTATAGGAGATTGACTGCCCATCACTGTGTAGTTGTTGAGCTGCGGCAGTATCAACCCCCTCCGTCCCTCTGTCCCTTCATCCCTACCCCCCTCCTTCTCTCCTTCCCTCCCTTCCTCCCATCCACCACACCACCCATCTCTCCCCTTCCTCCCCTCTTGCCTCACTTTTTGTCAGCTCCTCCACTGCTTGCAGATGTGCCAGATTCAGCTGAGAAACAGAAACACACGCAGACTCTTTTGTAAAACTGAAAATTAGTCAGTGCAGACTGCAGCTGCAAACACGTACAGCTGTATGTTTTACTTGCTTCGTTTTGTGAACTTTTTGTCAGATTTTGTGAACCCTGAGTTTTGTTTACCCTTTGGTAAACTTGCACTTGCGGCCACAGTTGTACAAGAAAGCGTTCGCTCACAGATGATAGAATCAGAGCAGGCATAAATGGGGCTCGTATTCAGCTGGCTTTGGGGCCAAAAAGAGGTGGCCCCGCAACTTCTGGATGCCGCCACGGAGAGTCAGGTGAGTATAAACCCACCACTCAATCTACAGAGCCGCTGAATGCGTTTCATTTTTCTGTGGCCTAAAGCGACGGTGGGTGCGGCTCCTGCTGAGGCTGAACATTTTGTACCAGCTTGCTCCCTCTGTGCTCCTGCAGCCCTCCACTCCTCCCCCCTTCTGTCCCTCACAGTTTTCCCTTGTAAATTTGCTCTACCTCGTCAACCTTCCTGCCCTCCCACCGCTTGTTCCTCTCTTGTCTCTCCTTTCTCCCTCCTCCCCCCTCCTCCTCCTCCTCCTCCTCCTCTGCCCTCCCTCTTTAATTTCTCTCCTCTTCTCTCTTGTCCCCCTTCCCTTCTTCCATCATCCCCTTTCTCTCTTCCCCTCCTATGGGCAACCTGTGGGCCCCTATTAACTGGTCTAATTAGCACATGCACGCGTCCATACATGTGTCTTCCTTCTATAGTTAGTTCTTTACTGGGAGTACTGGGAGGGGGCTGCACTGGGAAAGGTGGGATATTGAGTTCCATGTTGGGTGGTGGGGGGTACATCTGCCTGTTGAAGCATGTTTGTAGTTTAGCCTTTGGTATTTGTGTGCTGAAGAGGAGATTACAGACAGCTGTCACAACCTTTTTAAAGTCTCTGACGGATCTCTAGTGAAGGGATGACTCGGGGTACGTTCAGTTTCAGTTTGCTCACAATGAAAACAGCAAATGATCGGTGAGCATATTTTCTTTTTATCACATCTGACATTTAGCCGGAGAGAGAGAGTAGTGGAGGACAAAGATGTGTGAAGTGATACTTATTTCAGACTTAGTTAGAAAAATGATCACCTTGTGGCAAAACATGGGCCCCACAATCCTCCCCCAGCCTTCCTACACACACACACACACACACACACACACACACACACACACACACACACACACACACACACACATATATATACTACCCTCCCCACACCTTCTCGCAACTTTTATGGGTTTGTTTTGTGAGACACGCACTTTTGCACAGAGAAAAGTCAAAATGTCTCGACTTCTGCTTTAATTTTTGCTTTTTAAGAACTTCCCTTTTATACTGAGAATGACTTCACAGAGCCTGTTATATATTTTCTTTATTTCATTTCTAGTTATCTTGATAAAGAAGATTGGTCCTTCCAAAATCTGTATGTGTGAGTGGTTGTGTGTGTGTGTGTGTGTGTGTGTGTGTGTGTGTGTGTGTGCGTGTGCATAAAGTTGGTTGGAACATAGAGTTCAGTGCATTTAGGTACACTATGTCATTCTTCTTGTGTTAAAATGGGCTGCGTAAAATGTAGCTGTTCCTAGATCAGCTTTGGTTTGTGCTAAATTCGACTTTTAGTAGGACTTGTGGTGCGGGATCTGTGTGCAGATCAGTTTGGTACAGAGTGTTCTGGTGGTGGGACACGCTGGAGGGTGCGTGTGTTTTACCATCAAGCAAAGGAAGGCCTATAATCCAGCTCCCTCCCTCCCTCCTTCCTTCCTCCCCTCCTCCTCTCTCCCCCCTATACCATCCCTCCAAGGTCATATCTGCCGCTCTCAACTATACGTGCATGTTTGCCTACTTTTCTACTGCTTTTGTTCATTAGTTGTGTAAAATGCTGCAGGACTGGATTCCTCACCTCTCAGTTGCACAAGAGACAGAGATGGTCAAGTGTAACCACATGTGTCTGAACTGTCTACTGTGACAGTTTTTACTCTCTTCTAACAACTGTAGATGGATGAAATTAGATGTTTCTGTTCCAGTAGCAGCAGCAGCACAGGGAGCCTGCGTGCACTAGACTTGTCCTACATTGAAGAAGAGCTGGTACAAAACAGGATAAATAATTTACCGTCAGACCATGAACGTTTACAATATTTATGTGCCGCTCCCTGTGATTGCCACTATGGCTCAGCGCACACGGCTGCACAGTGGGCACCAACAGTGGCCATTAATGCTACTGGCAGCTGTTCCAGCAAAACGATGGCACGGCTGCAAAATAGAAAAATATGATCTTTGATGATGACTTTGATCATTATCTGCCCATTTTTTGGCATCTGTGTTTTAATACTAATAACACTATAACTTGAATAATAATAAGAAATTGTCCTAAAGCGTTGGAAACCAAAGAAAATCGTCTTGCTCATGGTCAACTTCTCTCTCCATCGCCCACTTGCGGTATCATGAATGCCGATGAGATGATAAAAGATGTAATTAAACATGTGGGGGTTTTAAATTTGTGTGGGTTTTGTGGAGTAACAGCAAACGCTGATTTAATGAGGTGAATATTTCAGTTTTCTGAACCTAAGGTGGTTTTTACAGAGGGGGTGAGAGGAGGGCGTAACAGCTTCCCATTGTCCAATTGGTTGTAACCTTCCCGTAGATAGTATAATGTTTGTGTGGACTGCCAGTCCATTTTGGCAAACGTTTCCTGTTTTTTGGAGGCATTAAACCTGTTCAGAGCCTCACTGGGTTTTTGCCTTGAGGCCATCACAGCTACAGTTTGGTTGTTGTGCAGAAGATTATTTGGCTCTGGGCACATTTTTTAGGACAGCTGTTTGTGCGCTTCCAGTGCTCGACCTTTAAAATTAAAAAAAAAAAGGTCAGAAAACAGGAGAATGGCAGCAGCACAAAATGAACCAAATATTTTTAATGGCCTATAAATGATTGTTAATGTATCCCAGAGTGCATTTTTAACGAGGTCCACTTTTCTGCCAACTACACTCTGTCTTATTAAATACACGTATATGATCATGATTGTTTTGCTGACTCTTGAATAAACACTTTCCCTCTTTCCATTATAGATCACACCCCCAGCTGAGGCTCCAGTGGCAGCTCCTGCTGAGGCTGAGGTAAAACAAACCTGCTTTTTACAAACGCACACACGCACACACGCACGCACACACGCACACACGCACGCACGCACGCACACACGCACACACACACACACACACAACCCCTTTTCTGTCCCTCAAACCTCAACTCGTTCAGGCAGTATATATTTGTGGTGTGAGCCCGAGGCAAGTAACACGGGTGTGAATGAGTACGAGTGAAGCATAACTCACCATGACACTTTTCAAGCACTTTGATTTTTGAACAGCACATTTGAGAGACAACTTCAAACGGCTTTAAAGAGGCTCTGTGTAGAACAGAGCAACATGAGCAGTGTGATTAAATAGACACCTTTCAGGTTTCTCTGGAAAATCTTGAAAACTGGTAAAAAAAACAAACAAATACCACAACCACAAAAACATGCTCCCTTAACTTTTCCAAGATAATGAAAGTGAAAAAAAAAGGGGGGGGGGGGAATCACTGGTATAATTAATTAGTCGCCATTTAAAATTGCCCTTTTAAAAGTACAACAATCTCACATTTCTCAGTGTATGTGATGTTTCTGCTCACGTGTCAAAACGCTTGTGGAAGTGACGGCTTACGTACAAAACAAGAGTATCTCAGAGTTTCCACTCGTGTTTTATAAGTTTACAGCAGCAGCAACTGGACAAGAGACAGACCTTTTAATGGAAATGTGTTTAAAGTTTCTGTGACTTAACTTGAGCTTCACACCTTATGAATAAGAACCACACTTTGCCTCAGGTCTCTTTCTCTTAAATAACAGAGCTCTCACATCACAGTCTGGCTCTCATACTCAAAACAAAAAAACAACAAAGAAACATCTGTTTTATGAGTTGCACTGATTCTGCAAACAACTCAGCACATAGAAGATCTTGCTGATTCTCATTACTGATAAAAAAAAAAGAATCAAAACAGCCTGAAATTGTAGTTAGTAAGGGGTTTTGACTTAAGTGCTGCAGTTGATGTGAATCCTAAAAACCACAGCAACAACGCTCAGTTCAGTGTGATTATAAGATTACTGTCTGTGCAGACAAAAAAGTTTGCATTTAAGTTAAAGAGATAAAGAACCATTGTTTGTTCATTCTGCTGTTCATCTGTCCGTCCATCTATTGATCGAATTATCTGTCCCGTCAATTAAGAGTTTGCTTAACTGTGTTTTTTCAGGTTCAGTCAGTTGACACAGCAATCGTAACCACAGAGACTGAACAGGTGAGACTGAGCTTTTTATGACAGCATGGCTTCACATTATAGTCATGGATATAAAATCAGTGAATCTTTATCCAGGGAGATGCATGTTGCATGTTTTTTTCCTAACGTGTGCCGTGTTGGTTTTGCATGTGCAGACACTTGATGTCTGCGAGCCAGAGACTGAAGTTGAGGCTGAGGCCTTGGCAGAGGAAGAGACAGTCACTGAGGTGAAGGCTGAGGTCTTGGCAGAGGAAGAGACAGTCACTGAGGTGAAGGCTGAGGTCTTGGCAGAGGAAGAGACAGTCACTGAGGTGGACGTAGAGGTGGAGGCGGAGGCAGAAGTGGAAGTGGAGGTGGCCGTCACAGAGGATATCTCCGCACCAGAGCCCGTCACTGAAGCCACTGAGGAGCCGGTGGCAGAAGAACATACGAGTGAGCAGGTTTCTGCTGAGGCGGAAGCTGCTGCGGCAGAGGTGGTTACGGAAACAGTGGTGGAGTCAGTGGAGGAGGTTATCACAGAGATACCTGAGCCTGAGCAGGTGACTGAGGCGGTGATCAGTCCTGCAGCTCCAGCTGAGGAGGAAGAGGAGGACGAAGCTGAGGTGGAAGTGTTGGCTGAAGAAAGTGCACCTGAAGTTCCTGCTGAGCCTGTCACAAATGCAGAGGTGCCACACTGATATAAAAAAAAACTCCCCTCTTCTCTCTTGCAATATGATTTTTTAAAAAACGTTTCTAGAGTGTGATTTGTTGCTGGTGTGTAGCATGTGGCTTAAATGTTTCATCAGTAGGATCAAGCAGGTTTTCAAAAGCTGAAGTCTCTGATCTGTTTTCATGACATGTTTTGTCACTTGCATAATTTATTTCAAAATCTAATGTAACGGCAAACAGCACTGTGACCTTTCATTTGTTTTGTTTACACCAGGATGCTCCTGCCCAGACTGTGGAAATCCCAGTGGTGAGTGTTTTTTCTTTTTCCCCCCACATCAAGAAAATTTCAGTACATTTGACCTATTACCTTTCTTTTGGATTGTCAAGTAACTTTTGCATGAGTAGTAACACAACCACCTGTTGTCTCACCAGGTGCCAGACACTGTCCCTGAGGCTCCGGTAGAAAAGGCTGAAGAGGCTCCCGTCACTGAAGTCACAGAGGTAAAACACGAGGTTTTTAATCAGTTTCATCTTTGACCTTCTGTGAAATGTTCTGTGCTGTTAGATCATCCACATAAACTTACCTGTGTGTGTTCTCTCCTGTTCTCTCTAGGCTCCTGTCGCTCAGGACGTTGCTGACACGCTGGTTGACGACTTTGTTGTCACAGAATCTGTCTCAGCAGTGGAGGTCGCCATAGCTGAGTCTGTTGCTGTCCAGCAGGTGAGAACTATACAAACTTCTTCCCTTCATCCTCTTCTGACGACATACATCATTTAATATAAATGTTATTTCTGGAAATATATTCATCTTTGCAAAGCTGTTGCACTGTATTTCAGCACCGATCAGCACTCATGGAATGACTCTCGTCCAATCAAATTACTTGGTCGGAACAAAATGTTGTATAACTGTATTTTAAATGCAGATTAATTCAGACCTGTGGCCACCAGGGGGCAGGTTGTAACAAACAAATGCAATGCAGCCTGGTGGGCGCTCAGTGTCACTGTAAAAGTAATGTTTTAAATCAGTTCAATCAAGTCATGTTTATTTCAAATGGTCCATTCGTATGACCATTTTCTGTTCTGACCTATTCCTGTTTCTGCTGCATTTAGGAAATTGTGGCCATGAGTGACACCCCCATCACCCAAACAGAATCTGTGGATATGACCCCTGCTGAGCCTGAGCCTGAGCCTGAGCCTGAGGCTGAGCCTGAGCCTGCTGCTGCTGCCCCTGCAGTGGAAATGGTTGTTGTAAGTTACCGTCTTGGTGACTTTCTCATTAGTAGTCATATCCTGTAGCTTTGTATGTTGTACAGTGCTCAGTACATGTCTTTGAAAACACATATGTGGGTCTCTCTGTCTCCTAACCATCTTCCTTTCATTTCCAGGATGCTACTGCTGAGCAGACGTGTCTGGATGTGCTGTCAGAAGAACCCAAGTCAGAAATCTGTGACATGCCATGTCAGATGCAGCTCGCTGTTGAGTCTGTGCAGCTCAACTCAATGGTAAAAGAAAAATGAATTTAAGACGAGAGGCATAGCTTTAGCTTTAAACCTTTTCTTGGAGTCGAATGAGTCACGTGTACGTCATGTTTCCTGGTCATTTACAGATTTTTAAAAAATTTAATATGGATTTAGTGATACTCAAAATATGTTTAAGAGCCAACTTAATTAACCTGTTTGCTATTAACAGTTGTGATGTGACATTGCACTTACCTGATCCGATGCCTTCTGTTGTTCAGGAGATGTCAGTGGAGGCAGCGTTGAATGGACACATCGTTCCAGAGGTGTCCATCGAGGGCTAGATCCACGTCACACAGCTCTGAAGACCAGTTTTTTGTCTCTGTAAGAGCCTCACAGTATTGAATCAGTTCTTTATCACATAGATTACATCTAATTTTGTAGCCGTTTTATGCTCTGACCTTATTGTTCATCTCTAAACCTCTCAGCAGCCACTAACCTTTCTACTTCTCTGTGTTTCAGATTCCCCTTTGGTCATTTGGAGGACTCATAGCTTTAAAGGGAGTCAACCAGCTGACTTTTTATTTTTTATTTTTTTTAAATTTTTTTAGGGCTTATGACAGAACCGACAGGAAATCGAAGGAACATCCACACTTTGAAGTGCCTTTCCTGCCTTGGTTCCTGTCAAAACACCAAACCAGATGTCAATATGCCAAACGCGCTGCATTCAAAGGCAGCAGGACAGACTAGGACTCGTCATAAGTTTGCAGATGTAGAAAACAAACATATTGTGGCTCCTTTTAATCTGTATTTCTCTCCAAAGGCATGTACAGTGAATTTGCATCAGCAGTGGAAGCAGAGGTTGTTGAGAGGTGGAGATTCCTAAAACAAGATGAATGGCAGTGCCTGGTATTTCTTACATGTCCTCCCCTCTCCAGAACATCTGCCTCCACACTGCAGACACTCAATGCATGTGAATACTGTAGCATCAGTGAAAGAGGCTATAGCTTGTACACGGGCCTATGTTCATACTTACGGGTGGGAGGGACAAATGTTTTTGTTGTTTTTTCAGATTCACATCTCAACATCATCACAGCTTTTTGCTCGACAGGCTCTTTTTACTCAGAGTCAGAGCTCCAAACTTTCACCCCAGCCTCTGTCTCTGCCCCCTTCTCTGCCCCCCACTTCTCCTCACTGCCCCCACTCAGTGCCAGAGCTTACATTAGTCTGATGCTAAAACACTTCCCAAGAGTTTTAGGTTGTACAGCACCAGTGGCCTCTGGAGAATGGCGGACATGAAGGGGACGAACTCAGAGGTTGTTTTTTTTTTTTGTCTCTCTTTTTCCCTCACTTTCTCCTTTTTTTAAATCGTTTTGTATAGACCGTATGATGCGCTACAGTTTTGTGTTCAATGTGTCCGGAGGGGAGATTTGATGTTATGTGATCTTTGTGATGAGGATCACTCGTGGGCTGTTTGACGGTCTGACTTAATCCAACTTTGAAATAAAGCTGTAACTCATCGTGATGCTGGAGTACGTGTTTCACTTTTGATACTGTTTCACTCATAGAATAATATAATAACAGATCAGAAACGCGTCAGGAGTTCGGCAACAGAGAAACTTTCCTGGCAATGGTTGCTTTCAAAGATGCTTTTTCTAATTTATCTTTGGTTGTGAATGTGAAGCCAATTTAAATCTCACATTTTGATATTATGACTAATCCAAGGGAAATTATTTGTAAAAATAATTTTTGATAATTAACTGTAGGTGAACAAGGTAAAGAAAAATCTGGCTGAAGCTGTAGAGATTTTATTTTAGAAGGTTATGCAACGATAGTAAAATATGCTTTTATTTATGAGCACAGGGACAGGGGCACAGAATTGGGCTTGTTACTCAACAACTCAAAAACATATTGCCAGAGAATAAAAAAACCACTGATAATATTATCTTCAGTTAGCGTTCAACTTAGCTCGGCTGTTCGTTTTAGAAATGAGCAACACTTGATAAGTTGCTAATCAATCAAATAATAATGAATACTTACTGGTCACAGACAAAACCCTAGAGTAAGATGATTAAAGCTAGAACAGGAATGACACATAACTAGAAGGGCACATAACATAACTCCGCCAAGGCAAACAGTAACAACATACACCAGACTTCAGAGAAACAAAATTCATATTCATGTTGAATGACCTGGATATGCACCAAAATTGAATGACTTCTTCAGTCACTTCGCCAGTGATCCATCCCTCCTCCAAGTTCGGTTTTTGCGTAATCCTGCTGACACATAAACAGACACGGGTGAAAATATAACCTCCTTGGCGGAGAGAAAAAAAAATACATTCTTATAATGAACTCCAAAATAAAGACAATGAGAGACCAAAATATCTGCCTCAGATCAAAAGATTTTTAATCATTTGTTTTTGCATTGAAATCTACATTCATATTAGTATGATGTAATTTGGATCAGTAAACACTGCCAATATGTGGTTTTGCAATCCTCCCTCTTAATACTATGATCACACTGTCACCAGGAGTTTCAACTGAATGTCAAGCATCAGTTTCTTTATTTATTTTTTTTCTTACTTATGTTTACTGGCCCCTCGTGTTGGAATTTTAACAAAATGTCAAAATGCAAAACAGAAGCAACAACTTCAGTTCTGCCATAAGAGAGAAAAAAAAAGGAAGTGAAAAGTAAAAAACAGAAAAAGACAGACAGGACAGACAAATGATAAACACATACCGCATAACAACAGAGAGGATATATATATTTGTAAAAGCACATTCGTATTAATAATAGATGCTTTGGAATGAAAACAGCAACAAAGAGTCTCACTGTGATCAACCAACAACTGTCCCACTTGCACTCAGCACATTCCACTTATATATTATCTGATTTTTCTTCTTCTTTTTTACTTGTGCCATTAATATGCATGAATACATGTCATTATAACCCCCAACCCTCCTAACACAAAACATAATAATAAATATGAAAACAGGAGATTTGATTGGTCCATGAGGTAAAATGTGAAATAATAATAATAATAATAAAAAAAAAAGATCAAAAGGGCAAAAGTTGGAAAGATTTTGGAAAAGACAAACTTCCACAAAAAGAAAAGTGTGGCCTGAAAAAAAAAAAACTAAAACAGAAAAGCTTGTGATTACAGACAAGAAAGCATGATGACAAGGTTTCATTGTCTTCCCCCAGAAAGAAACACACACACACACTCGCTCACTCACACAATCACACAACCATTCACACGGTCCAGCGTGAAGCTCAATAACCAATCAGTTGCCCAGGCTGTAATCTTAACAAAGCCACTTGATGGATGATAATATTTATATTTACAATGAAGTGATGATTAACTGACGAAAAGCTCGATACAAACACAGAACGAACCCAAAAACATACAAGCAAGAGTAAAACCAAGAGGAAACAGATTAAATCACCATCTTCTCTTTTCTTTCCTTCACTTTTTCATCTCCTCCTATGCACTGACGAATAACAAATGTCCATTGAAGTAGGTGCTGGAGGTGGGTGGGGCTTACAGAGGCAAAGAGAGAGAGGGGTTAATGATGACAGTGATGATGGAGCAATGAGCAGTATGAGCGCTGCCACTCAGCAAAAAAAAAAAAAGAAATCAGGCCGGTGTAGACTCTTCTATGTTTCTGCTACAAGAAAAAGAGCACTTCGATAAAAGAGCCGCCGCCCCTTTGGGCTACGCTGGATTGAAATCAAACACACCCCACCTCCTGATATTGGGAGATTCAGTGTGGGAGAGCATGCAGTCAGTCAGCTACACAGTGCAGCCCGAGTGGGTGGATTTCAAAGAGCACTTCAAAAACAACAAACAGCCGGCCCGCTCTGGTTTATATGGGGCTCCGAAACGAGTTCAGCTCCTTAGTCAGAAGTTAGAAGTTTAAGATGTGGGTTTGAATGTCGATCTGAGGAGTGAGTGTGTGTGTGTGTGTGTGTGTGTGTGTGTGTGTGTGTAGCAATAACTGCAATGGTAGAAGCAGCACTAGTAGTGTTCAGCAGGCAATAGTCTCGTCCTTCTGGAGAAGAAAAAGGCTCAAGAAACAAACCCAACTCATTGTTGACCCCAAAAGGTGCAGCAGTAGCATTTCAATGTTTCGTTGGGCATCATCAACAGATCTTGTTTCAAAATCCTGCTTCTGCATTAGGAACTAAGGGGTTTTCTTGTCCATTGGTTGCTGTGGCTGCTATGTTCCGATATTCATTAGCAGTGTTGGTTATTCTCTTTTTTTGAGGCAGCTGAGCTTAAAAGTTTTAAATTAAGTTTTGTAAATTTCCATGTAGTCTGACAGCCATTTTCCTTTTTTTTTTTTTTTTTTTTTTTAACCTGTCAGCTAAATGACTGGTTGTTTTAAACGTGCCAGCCACAAATGACAAACTTACCAGCCACAGCATTTTATTAGTGTAGGATCATGAAATCTTTTTTTATCTGAATACCTCCGCCATGATAATCGTTTTGGTAATTTCAAAAGTCCTTGTATTAACCGATGTCTTTCCCTCTTTGTCTTCTTCCTGTGATTGTCACCCATTCCTCCCTCTTTTGCAGCACCGATCAGGCAGTCGTACAGGTAGGCAGTGAACGATCACGACATTTAACTGGCGGCTCATGAACCAGTGAGGAGGTTTTTAATACAGTCAGGCATGAGGCAAACTGTCTTTTTCCCTTGACTGTAGAAACAGAAAAACGTAAAGAGAAGAAGGAGAAGGGAGTGAAGGGAATGGTAGAGAGGACACCTCTCAGAGGCTCTTTGCCCCCTAAGGCCCAATGTGGGCTCAGTCCTGTCTAATCTGGCCCAGTCTAACCCCTTGTTTGCTTAGGCCAAATCCAGTCCAGTCGGGTCTGGTCTGGTCTAGCTGGGATCCAGACCAGGGTTTTAGAAGAGTGCTTTGGATCCCTGGTTCTCGAACTCTGACCAGGCGTCGTTCAGTTCCATGAAGATCATTTTAGCGTAATGTTCATAAGGCTTGCCTGTTGCCTGCAGAGACAGCGAGAGCAAACATTTCGTGAATTAATTAAAGAACAGTCAAGATGAGAGTTGAAATATTGACCTATAACTGACCTGGCTTAATGCCTAAGCTGCAGGTTATACTGTACCTTATCTGGATGGACAACCAGCACAGCCTTTCTGTAGTACTTCTTCACCTGGTCGGGTGTGACCAGGTCAGCCATGCCCACGGGCTTCCAGCGGGTTTCACCCTCCCACAGCACCGTGTGCAGGGTTGACAGCAGCGCTCGGATGTTTCGCTCCTTCCCTTCAATCCAGTCCAAGATCTGCAGCATTGAGAATGAAGCAAGCCTTTACTATTTTTAGCACGGAAAAGGGCAAATACTGGTTGGCACTAAGAAGCTATTTTGTGAAGTAAAGCTCTGAGTACCACCTGCCAAAAAGTGCCATGTTGATCTATCTAATATTAAGGATCCCATTTAGGCCTGGTGAAATCATCCGGTGTGTTAAGCCAGTTATATTTACATTTCATCGACTCATTTATTTTGAATAGTGTTTGTTTTAGTCCTTCACACATGTTTTTAGTTTGTTACCTGCAACTTAAGTGGATCCATGTCTTTGGTGATCTCCTGTCTTCTCATTTCAGCGATGGTCCTTGGGCCCCTCCTATCAGGCCTGGAGCCAAAACCCTGAGTCGACAGCAGGTCCTCAAAATCATCCTCCTTCACCTTCGGCTTGGGGCCTGCATTTCGACACAGCACAGAGAAATTAATTGGGCGTTTGTTATACAAGATGAGACCTTTATGGATAAGACTGAAGATCTCAATTATTTCAGCACCTTCGCTCCATTCTCAAGAAGATTTAGCACCAACACACCAATACAGAACAAAGAATCAACACAATGAATATTACAGTTACTTCAATTTTAATCAGCTGGTAAATTCCTGTGCTTATTACTAGTCACGTTTATTCATTTCCACAAGCTTTGGAAAATATTTGAGAGATAGTTGAGGAAAATTAAACTTTAAAATGATCCATAACTCTCCATGTACTCGGTGTCTCTTACCAAATCCAGGCCCACGCACTCCTCTCTCCTCCCTCCCACCGATGACACTGGAGAAGTTGAGGTTGTAGTTTGGTTTGGAGGGCTGTGAGCCTGCAGGCTGAGACGCTGAGGATGCTTTGGGTGCGGATCCGGATCCAGATCCGGATCCAGATCCTGATCCTGATCCCGGCATCCAAGGTTTGCCCTGGGCTGAGGTGGGTCTTCCAGACTGCCAGGGCTGGGCTTGAGGCTTAGCAGAGGAGGAAGCGGAGGAAGAAGCGGAGGAGGAAGGAGCCTTTGTGCTAAACGAAGGCCCAGAAAAATTACTGCTGGAGGAACCTGCAAGAAACACGGTGGAATGACAGTCAGTTACTTGAGATGAATCTTTAAGTTTTTTCTCTTAAAGCTATTTTCACCTCCTGAAACACCGCTCACGCTCAGTGTTGTTGCACAGTTACAGGAAACTGAATATGTGACCAGGACTTTTACCTGGTAAAGTGGAACCCAAGTTTCCTAGGTCGGCAAAAGGATCAAAGGTCTGAGACTTGGCCTTTGACATGGACGACACACCAGAACCTACAAGCAGAGTAACAATATGTGAGTTACAAATTTTTGGGGTTCATTATTTTCTAGATAATACTGGACATTCGTAGGGCTCAGTAAAATTTCTGTCAGCTTACAAACCCCTACATAATGTTGCTCCACATACCTGTGTTGGTATAGTTGGGTTTGCTGGTGGTAGCGCTCATGCCAGTGGTGGTGCCAGCTGCCCAGCTGTCCCACCCACCCAGCAGGTCCGGTTGGCTGGCTGATGATGTCATCTTAGGGGCATCATTTACTAGCTTATCTGTTAACACACAAACGCCCAAAAACAGAGATTTTAAGACACTGTACGGAAGTCTACGACAGTGAGATATGATGAGGCAGCGGAGGAACTTTGGACAGTTGGGATATAACGCCGAGTGATGTCACAGCAGCCGATGCACTTACTGAGGTTGAAGAGGCTGGTGTTGGAAGCAGGAGTGGGGTTACTGTGACCTGAACTGAACCCGCTGGTGGCTGAACTATCAGAACCCAACAAGTCTCCAAACAGGTCTGGTCCCGAGGCCTGCCGTGAGGAACCCACACTGGAGCCAACACCAGAGCCAGCCCCCATCCCAAACGGATCAAACAGGTCGTCCATGGCTGCAACACAGATACAGCGAGGGGGGGAATGCATTAAATATAACTGGAAGATTTTTAAGATAACACAATCAGCACGTATTAAGCCTTGACCCTTACGTTTTGGGTCTGGTGTGGCCCCACTGGTCGGCCCACTGAAGAACAAGTCTTCCTGCACTGCTCCTGTCTGGCCAGCAGGGGGTGCAAACAGGTCGTTGAGGAGGTCGCTGTTGCTGGATGCGGCTTTCATTCCTCCCTGGACTCCTTGATGAGGAGCAGAGGAGGAGTTGGAGGACATGGAAGGAGCTCCGGGGTCAGAGTTCAACCCCAAGAGATCAGCTGTGTCACCAACAGGAGATTCCTGGGCTGTAGGAGGGGAGGTCTGAGAGAAGATATGGACATTAATGCAATGACGGAGGAGCAAAATAAAGCATTTTGGCATTTTGCATGAAATAGGAAGTCATACTGTCTCGATGGAATAATATCCAAGAACTCCCTCACCTCAAAGTCAGCATCAAACAGCGGTTCACTGGGGTCACGTGACAGCGGCTCCCCACTGGGGGCAGAATAAGAGTAGGATTCTCCTTCTGATTGATCACTCAAGTCCTCGTGGTCATTCACGGATCCCCCTCCTTGACTGTCTGAGGCATCGTGAGGGCCACTCACATCTACAGATACAAGAAGCAGCTCAGTGGAAATTTGAAGGGCACATTCCCTCAGTGAAGGCAGCGGTAAATCAGGAGGCTAGAGAATGTTTTATGGTGTAAATCCTATACGGTAAAATTAAGGAAGTAAACTAAATGCAAAGCACGCTCCTGCTCTTTAGGAAGGAGGATATTAACCAGAATACTCAGGAGGAATTTTAAAGCTAAAATATTATCACAAGAACACAAGTACAGTACCTTCCCAGTCCAGTGTCTGGAAGAAGTTGTTGGCGTTGGTATCGGTGCTCACAGGAGATTCTGATTCTGTTGCATTGGGGCCCTCGGGGGTCTGAACTGGCTGGGGCGTCTCTGAGTCGTAAAATGCAGAGGACCCTGGCTGACGAGGCAGCTCTGGCTTACCTGAAGTGATTGAGGTTTAATGTTTAGTTATATGTGAATGAGAAAAACACAATACCAGTGGAGTGAAGGAAGAAAAGAAGAAAGACATATAGATTTATAAGAGAACTGATAAACAGATGGATTATTGTAGATACAGTAAACCAAACCCAACCACTCCTAACCCCAGAGTCCAGCTTTTTTTTTTTAAGTAAGTCCACCTACCAAATTTGCTGAGGATCTCCTGCTGTTCATCACGAGAGGAGAAAAGGATTTTGGGGTTGAGGCCCTTGGTTTGGAAGCCGTCCCATGGAGGAGTCTTAGTGCTGGGTCTGTCCCTGGGTTCCACCTCAATGTCCAAGTTGACCTGGAACAAGTCTGGGTACTTCTCCTGGATGTCACAGGCATCCAAGTCATACCTGACAGGAGAACAGGTAGAAGTTACGGAGAGGCCATATGAACAGAATTACAGATGTTAAGAATCACTTTAACACCTCTACAACAACAGAGTGAGCTGATCAGAAAAGTCGATGCAATCAAGCAGCAAGTATGAAATTTGCAGAAGAGAATGATGTTGATTCAGAAGACAGGCTCAAGACTGAATACATACTTGGCGAACTTGACAGTGGTCGCATTTCTGGGCACAAAACCTGTGTGGAACTGGATCTGAAACATTTTCATGGACGCCATCTGAAACAGAAAAGAGTGGAATTTAAAATGTGAGTAAACCATGAATGCAACAGCACAGTAACGGGGCTTCTGAAAGGTCATTTTCCACAGAGATGCTGTGTCCGCTTAAGTTGTCATCGCGGGTATTTTAGGATCAATTGCACTCAAGCTTGCGTGTGTTTATACCTTGGCCTGTAGGCGTCCTCCCAGTGTAGATCTTGCATGATAGATCACCACCAGTACATCTCCCTGGACTGTCACATTGAGGGGAATCTCTGCTCTCCCATCCTCCATCTTAAAATCCCTGAAAAGAGTAAGAGAGAGAGAATGAATGATAGAGTAACAGTTTTTAAACATCTTTTTCAGATCAAGGGAAAGTTGAAAGTTATCCTTTTGCATGTATTAACTTACTTCATCTTGTCGTACTCCTGCGATGTGGTGAGGACCCTCTCATCTCCAACATACACCTCGCAGAACGGCCTGCACCCGTTACGCTGCTTGTTGAACAGCGGCACGGGTGTCATGACGATGGAGCGAATTGTTATGGGCTTGCTGTGGGGGATAATGGGCTCCTCTGCCATCATGTCACACATGTACTCAATATACCTGCAACAATCAAAAGCAACATCAGGGTCATGTCTTGTTGGTTTTTGTTTAACAACTGAATGTTTTGCTGTAGGAAGATGGAAAAGCTTGAAAACTGAGACAAAACAACCTTTTCTACACCTCATGATTTCTATGTTGGTGTTGTTTTACCTCTTGTGTGAGGGCGCTATGCCAGGTGGGCAGCGTTTCATTGAGAACATGTAGACAGCAGCCTCCGCTGTGGTGAAAAGGCGACAGAAACACAGGAAGGAGCAAACGGCCACTGCTGATGCCGCCCTGCCATCCTACAGAGAGGAAAGGTGAAGGTAACAGTTACAGATATGGCAGCCATCATCCTCGTCCTTATTTCTTCTTCTTATCATCTCTCTCCACCTGATCATGCATGACAGACTAAATCATCAGTCATCTTAATGGCGAGAGGCTACTTACCAGACAGTGCACTATACAGATGTTCCTCTGGTCTTGTTTGAGCCACAGATGCATGTTCTTACACACACTGTAGAGACTGCGGAGGTTGGGAGCACGGCGCACCTGCCAGTTACACTCTGAAACCTACATACACACACATAAAGATACACACCTGTAATAACACAAATCTTGTTAAGCTGCACATTAGTGAAAAAATAACCCTCTTCAGATGAAAACTAAACTTGTGTATCACAGTGCCAACAACGGTTTAGAGTAAACAAACCATCCTCACACACACACACACACACACACACACACACACACACACATGTAAAATGTATGTGATGTAAAATGTACACATGTAAAATAATGACTTAATGTCAAAATTATGCAGAAAGAGACAAAAATAATGAAGTAAGAAAGTTTTATGGAGGGTGCTGTGCCTACCTGCTATTCTAGAGGTGATGTACGAAATATCCAGGTCTCCTTTGGCATAGCTGTAAGAGAAATTACAACTACACTTATAAAAGGACAAAATACACAAAGTGGCAGGGAGGACAAAACACAAATCTGTACTAGAAATAAAACGAGAGAGAAAACAGTTTAGACTAAGGTCTGGGAGCCTGCACAAATACAGCCATTAACAAACAGCTTAGTGACACAAGCCGGTTCAGGAACAAAAAAGCGTTGTGTTACAATAAACTGATATGACTCCATAATGTTGCAGGATGGAGAGGTAAATGAGTGATGCCTGAATGGACATCTCTGCCAGGGCCACCACACAATACAGAATTTCAACCAGTTCTGATGAAGGCTGTCCCGCAAGATGTGGAAATTAGACAAAGACAGTCCCCAGTTCATCTTTTGAACTTCTTCTGAGTCTTTAAAGTGGCACATGCATCTGGCAGATGTTTGCTGTCACATGAGAATATTCTCAGAAGAATCATTACTCCTTCATGTTAAGCCTTATATTAACATATAATTAAAGTAGAAATGAGGTTACAACACTGGATTTTTACAGCTAACAAAATCATATTGGAACAATGACAGCAGCAAAAACAACACAGCACGTTTCCTAAGGACAAACAAACTGGAGGCCAAGCAAAGAAATTGATCTATGATCTATGCTGATGACACTCGGCTTTATCTGTACGGTGTTAGGACACACAGGTGATGCTAGTTAAGACACAGATGCTGCTGAAATGGTGATTTAGTAAGCAGTGGAGCCATATTTAAACCGTAACTGCCATTCATTCATTCATTCACTCATTCATTCCTTCCTTATAAATTAAACATACAAATTATATGATTAGTATAGTGTATAATTTAGACTGCTTTCTGGTATTTACCTTGTCAAACAAAGGCCAACTTTGCTGCACGATTAGGTTTAATTCAATGCCTTGGTACTAATTGGGCCAATAGTTTCCTTTATCCTGCATAGAGCATACGTTTCACTTGTTTTGTTATTCGCTGATGTCATTTTCCAATTCATTTTCACTCTAAAAATGATACTCTACCAATCTATCCAAATCACATCACGCTCTGCATTCATTCAACTGAACTATTGAATGTGTGATGTTAGGATCAGCAAGCTGTGATGACGGACACAGCACAACAAAAAATGCATAGTAGGTTGTTTTTAATTCTTCCTCTAAATCAAACACAAACTTTGGGACACACAGAGCGACGCATGAGTTGATGCACTTCACCGACCCATATTTACCTTGGGCTGCTAGGTGATGGACACATAGAGGGACCATGAGGGATTGGGACAGAAAAAAGAAACAACAAAAAAAAAAATAAACAAAAACGACCAAACAAATGTAACAAACTGATGATAGAATAACAAAATGAAACATCAAACGTTAACGGATTTGGATGGAGTGGCTATTTAAGGAACACTTTGCTTCATATTTTCAACCCTTTTATACATATCAGTCACAGAGGCCGACTGGATCTAGGCCGGCGGACTAGATAACACCCATCGTCCACTGACTTCTTCTCATGCCAGTGGCTGGTCAAAGAACTACAAAGGGAGATAACCTGCAATAAGATTTGTCTTTCCCTGCTGTCACGGTGGAGAACCACATTTCAGACAGAGGACAAGTAGCAAAATGTTCCTTTTAAAAAGGAAAACCTGGGAGCAGGGTAGGTATGATTATGAATGGTTATATAGACAGTTTGCAAGTGTAGAAATATAATAATAATAATCATCGACATTTACGTCAGGCAGGTGAAACAGGATGACTGACAATTACAACATATTGTTTAGAAAATGTTTATGCTATTTGGTGGATGCCTGCATTCAAATTTCCTTACAGCACCAGAAACATGGAGGTGGAATTGTCTGGGTTAAATAAGTATTAAATAGACCGATGTGAAGTAGTCAGTGCAAAATGTGGAAAGTTCAACTGAATGTTCAGTCAGCTTCACAGTTTACAAAAAAATTATCATTATGGAAATCATGAGATCAATTCAGCAACACATGTCCATGTTATGCCAAGTAAGGAAAAAACTGACTGTCTGGTTATATGAATGAAGCACAGTCAGCTGATTTGTAATTACAATAAAGATTAACCGAAAAGACTTTAACTAAAATATGAATAAATACAACAATGATATTCATGGTAACATGGTTGAAGCACCTTACCTGGCTACTGACTGGATCACCTTAGAGGAAGTGTCCTTTATGTTGGTGAGGAAGCGCTCTGTTCCTCCCCTTAAGATGTCCAGGAGGCCACTGCCCGACTGATCAGGATCGTACATGCCTATGAGCATCAGGACAAAGAGACAGAACGCTGAATAAGATGCATTTGCATTTGTTGCCATAGTTTAAGCACTGATACAGTTAATATAAGATTGACAACAAAATATCTGCATGAAAAAATCTGTAATATTTTCATTTTCAAATTCTTATCTTATAACCTGATGTTGAGACACAACAACAGGCAGAAGACTCAGACTGATTCAACATCATGTATCGCTCAGGTCTGGAGGTATGAATGGACACGAGGACTGGCGTCACTCTCAAGGGAAAGAGCAAACACATTCTCCCTTGCGACAGATGGTTGACTGACAGTGCAGCAATCCTCTTAATGGACAGTACTCAGCCTGTGCGTGCGTTTGTATAGCTGTTTGTTTGAATACATGGGAAAATGATAAGCCCGTTAGGCTCGGTTAAAGGAAATGTAAAGATAAAATATAATTTTGTCCCTTCAGCTCATTCTCTTAACGATCTCATTTTAATATCCAAAGAAAGAGAAGACTGAGCTGCTTCCTGAGCTTGTGTACTTTGCTTCAGCCTGCTTCAGACACACTGCAGCGTGGACAAACCGGTCATCGTACCAAATGCCAGTATTTGGTCTGTGGCTGTATATTTGTTTTACAGTTTGCTTTTCATCATTTCACCATGGCCACGCATCAGTCAAGGTTAGAGGGTAACAGAGCGACCGAATATAATGTTGAAAATGAAACAGTGCAGTGGAAACCATGGTGACTCACAAAAAAAGAAATCCTGAGAATGGAGAGATTGAGAGTAAAATATCTCATTATGAAATGTCCACTGTATTGATCGTCATTCTATAAATCACCATGCAAAGACTCAGTTACATAATTTTAATTTCAATCACACATGAGGATCTGGACCACTGGGGTTAAAAACAACTGACCTACTGACTGTTAGTCATGACCCCCTTTCTCAGGAGGAAGATACTTTTCAGTTTCCTCACAGGACCCTGGATACAAAGCAACTGTTGTGTGTGTATTTTGTGTGGCAGCAGTCGGGTGGTCACGGGTGAACCAACCAGATTACCTCCTGCCATGCGTGACTCCCAGAGATACGGGCGGTGTCTCGGGGGTATGGATATGTGCGTGTGAACATGTGCTCCTGGCTGATTAGAAATTAAGGCTTGTAAGAAAAGAGAAGTTCAGTGAAATTAGGTCTTTTGTTCAATCGTATCTCGAAAAACAGCTGTACAGCTGTTTCTAAGTCATAACATGTAGTTATTTTGTCAGTTTGTTGGAGTGCAGCATAGCAAATGTATGCAAACTTGAAACAAAGAAACATTATAAAAAACCCACACAAACCCACAATCTCTCTAACAAACACGGGCCCAAGCCCATAGAGAGCATTGCATTGTCACCTAAACATTCCCTCACCTGCATTGTTGTGGACATTATGGACCTGCATCGGCGGCTGGGCTCCATTGTTGCCAAAACCTCCATTCTGCTCCAGCAGCTGCAGACATTCATAGCCATCATACACTGGACGCCAACAGTAGTACGCACTCAACATTGTAACAGGTAGTTCACAAAATTAAAACTAAGATGACAAAAAAGAGGGAGATAAGAAAATCATCAGAAAGACAAAAACCTTCCTACAAAATGTCATCTTAAAAAATGTTTTTTTTTTTGGTTTAAAATACCAAATTACATCCCAGCAAAGAATAAAAATGGAGCTTGATGGAAAATAACGGTCAGAAGATCAAAAATAGAGGAACAGAAAAAATCCTGATTGTCAAGCAACAGATCCTGTCGCCGTCTCTAAATGTAAAATCACCAGTTCCAAAGATTTCCAAAAAGCAGACACTACACTTGGATAAAAATAATTTTCCAATGAGAACTGGAGCGTCTGGGTCTGTGTTAAAGCAGCCAGACTGTGTCTCTCTTCCTCTCTGGGACGTCTAGCGCATTTCCCTCTCAGTATTTCACTTCCATCTTTGTTCTCTTCCTTCACAAGTTTCCTCCTCTGTGCTCCATCTCACTGTCTGCCTGTCCATATGTCTGTGCCAAGAAGCAGCAGAGAGAGGAGGAGGAGGAGGAGAAGGAGGAGAAGTAGGAGGATTATAATCTCCTCGTGTCCAGCAGGGAAACCCCTTCTTAACCTTAATCAGATCAGCAATCGCCAAATCTGCCTTCACACTGCACACCAGCCTTATCAGGACTGCCTTTAGTATGAAATTGGTTGGGATATAGACAAACACTGTCCCCTAATTAACTAATTTGTTCCCAAGGGAGAAAAATAGCACTTAAGTATTCATATTTTTGTTTTTAATTGTAGTAGAAATTTAGTTCAGGATACAAACGCTGACTCCATAAATCAACCAGGCACATGTTGTAGAACAGAAAGTTGTCAGCAGAAAGAAGAGTCACTGCAAACCTGGAGATTTTTGACATTGAAATCAGCTTTATGTAAATGACAACTGTGGTTGAGGATTTGGTGATAAGTAACAGGATTTGTGGATTTGTGGTAAGAATCATAAGAAGCTGTGGCTGCTAAGTTGGTCCTGGCTTTTTTCTGCTGCAAAACCGCGGCTAAAATCTTCAATCTGATTGTGCTGAATTAGCCTCTGTGGGTGGTAGATGAAAGAAGAAGTATCTGCCTCAACACAACAGTGACTCTGCCAGCCACAATCCTGCTTTACTAATGAGGCGCTGGTATCGGTTCATGTTTATTTTGAATTTCAGTTCACACATTTTCCACCTCTGCGTCTCTCTGTTTCTTTGGACCCACTAGGACGACGCCAGCTGGGAAGAAAGGAGCTTGGGGGAAGAGAATACAGACTCCTTTGTGCCAGCCACTCTGTGTGTGTGTGTGTGTGTGTGTTGTTTGTGAAGCTAAACAAGTGTTACCACATCTGCAATTTCAGAGCGTACGAGTGTGCGTGCACGTTTACGCACATGGTAGAGGAAGCTGTGCAGTCGCCCCCGTCAATACCCTTCTAACAGGCTCGCAGACACTGAGCTTGTGCTTCTGTGGCTCAGCCAGTCAACTCGTTTACTCACCACATTACTCAAATGCACTTTTACTGTGAAAGTAATCCTCTACTCAAAATTGAAAACCGAAGCAGACACAATATAACTGGTACCCACGGTGTCTGGTGAATTCAAGAATTTACATTTAGAAATTAGACTAACTCAGCAACCACACACTATTAAACAAAATGGAAAGTCTAATTTCCTTCATGAGTTACCAGTCTACTTATTTCATTGCTGCAGGCATTTTCTAATCTAGGTGCTTTGTCATTTCCTCTTGTCCCTTAGTCAACAAATTAACGAGCCAGAACCAAAACGTAGCTCCATTTCAGTGCTGATATTTTCTTTGTTATTTGATATTTTCTCAAAATCCAATCTGTGTTTGTTTCAACTGTATTTGGGAAGGCAGTGACTTCAATTTCAACAAAAAAAGTTCAGGTTTTGCTTGCAACAAAAAAGTACAACATAGTCATCATGAACTACAAGATAAAGATCGAATAACTAATTGATAGTGAAGAAGACCTTTTACTGTAGATCTTTCTTTAACTTCTTTAATCTAGCGCCATTGTATTTTTTTCACAACAGCACTGCATGCAGTCATGCACACACACCTACCTCTGTAATGGGAGACTTGGGGTTGACGTTGCGTGCTGCTGCTATCTCCTGGAGCTGGTTGACCAACTCTGTAATAGACAGACGCTCCTCTGGGTTCACCTTCAACATGGATCCTGGAGAGTGGGAGGAGGTGGTGGAGGAGGAGGAGGAGGAGGAGGAGGAGAGGGGTGCATTGGAGGAAGGAAAGAAATTTGAAGGGGGATGTTAAAATTGAAAGAGGCGGTGCAACAAAATATGAGCCTGCTGCAGAAGGCGATTATAAATGCTGTGTGGTCGGGTCTGTGGATAATACAATGGTAATACCAGTTATGAAAAATCAAGAAACTTAAGAAAATATACAGTTAATCAGTAACTGATTTTTCATTACTCAAACAAAATGATAAAAAAATGTATTACTTTTTAAATGTATATTTTCATGTGTGACACTTTGCAGGAAATGGACACTACTTTCCATCAGATGGAGCTTTTTAACTTGATTTACTAGTTTAGAAATTTTACCCAATTAACTTGCCTTCAATTTTTTACAGTATATGAACGCTACGTCTAGAGGTGCCGTCCTAAACATTAGAATATTGGGCTCGTGGTGCCAACTGTGACTCATGGGCAAGCACAGAAGCAGATAAATGACTGAATAAACGGATGAACGGATTGATGAGAATAAACTAGCACGGACGAGCCGGCAGAAAAACAGGCAGGACGTACGTATGAGGTCGTGATACACAGTGTACTTGACATCGTTCTGAGGGATGGAGTATTTCCCATTGACGATTTGTAGCTTGGCCCCCTCCTCAAATGGGTGCTGCTTAAAACACAGCAGGTAGAGGATGCATCCAAGGGCCTGTGTGGAAGAGCAGAAAAAATAATAAACTCCCAAGTCATCGTTCTTTATGAATAGAAGTGCAGAAAGTGATCACCAGCCTAAAAAGTCGTGTTGTTGTGTTGCTGTTGTGGGTTTCTTGTGTGAAAGGCCAATGTTATTATTTCTCGTTTGATAAAGGAAATACTGCTTTCCCCAAACCGGAGAAGAAAACACAACTTTTATTCCTCACCAACAGACTGTGACTATGGTCTGTTGACAGTACACAAAGTTGTTTGCTGTTTTAGCAAAACAGCCACAGCATCTCCTGAATCAGAAAATGCTGTGGTTGGATCTTTGATTGTCTTGGCTTCACAGAGAACCAGTCTTATAGACATTGGGTCTCGCTACCTCAGATGATGCAAAGGTAAGATCTGTAACATGACTGGACCTGGGTTAACACTATTGTCCTCATGGTAGCTGACAGCAGAACAAATGCAAAGAAAGAAAAATAAAAGGGGTCTGACCCAGATGTCCTGTTTCTCATTGATGGGGAAGTTGGAGTAGAGATCAATCATCTCTGGCGTTCGGTATGCTGGAGTTGTGTTCCTTGTGATCTACACAGAAAGAAAAAAACAAAATAAACAAAGGACAAATAATTACTTGTTCCCACATTAAGAAGTAAGCATGTTTTTTCCACTTCAGATTTCTGATCATAAAAAGCTTTTTCCTCCAGCATCTTGTTTGTGCCACCAGCCTGAAAATAGGCGCCTGATGGACACCCATGTTATTACATTAAGAGACCAGGATCTCTGGGGTCCTGCACACTGAGGTCATCTGTGGCAAAGCTCCTGTGTGTGAGTGTGTGTCTGTGTGGCTATGGTATAAATATAATTAAGCTCATTGATCAGTCCTTCCTGGACCTCCAGCTGTTAATTCGATTGAAGGTTTCTGGTTCCTGTCCCATAACATATTAGTATTACCACTGATCCACTGTGACTCTGGATGTGTTGTTTTTTCTCTCAATTAAAAAATTGACTTTCATAATGAAATTAGAGAATATAATATTCAGAGAAACCTGGCTGTTCTTTGTTATGTTAAAACCTATAGCGCAAATAAAACCTTTGTCTGATGTGAAATATTTATATATATTTATATTTTCTGTATTTCTCAAAACATGTACTAAAGACACCTGGTGTAAAACAACCTTCTTAAAATCAAGACCATGAAATATACTGACAATATCAAGAATGAAAAAACGAATATATACATGTAGATCATTTCAATATTATTGGAGATAAACAAAACTTGAAGCAAAAAAAAAGAAGAATCAATGTATTGTATAAGGAGGGATGTGTTGACATTAGCCTGAACTGATGTTCGAGTGTGTGCGCACCTCATCCTCCACCATGGACCTCTTCTGTGCCGACCAGCTGTAGTCAGGGTAATGTGACACTGTGGTGGCGCTGCCAAAGTCACAAAGCTTGATGGTGCCCTGGTTACTAATCAAGAGGTTCTCAATCTGCAACACATCAAGTAAACAGCAAGCATGTCAATCAATACATTTATAATTAGCAATTAGCGATCGTAATAGCTGCTGATTTAAAGTATTACCAATTGTTTTGCTTTAAATTGCAGCATCTTATACACATAATCACCTACACATACACATATTATAGATACTACCACCATGGACAGACCGACCTTGAGGTCTCTGTGTATGATTGGAGGTTTCTGTTTGTGCATGTGCTGCACGGCGCGGCACGTCTGGTAGAGGATTTTCAGTACAGTGTCACATGACAGGGGAGCTCTCTGCTCGACCCGCTTTATAAAGTCCACCAGCTGACCTGAGGCAGAGGAGACACACAGAGATGAATGAATGAAAACACATCAGTCAAAGTGAAAGTGACACCTGCTACTAACCACATGGATTTTTTTTTGACTGCTGATTGTAAGTTGTCAGAAAATATAAGACCCTGCAGATAAAAGGGGAAGCCTTGCATCATGGATTAAAATAGCTAATCGAATAATGGAATTAAAAGATGCTTCACATACATCATAGAAATGTTTGAAAGTAGTACTGATACATCATTTTCAAGGGTAAGTAAAGAGCTGTTTGCTTTTACAGCTGAAAAACTGCTGAATGAAAACGAACAGAAAGGAAGCGGAAAGGCCACAGACAGGAAACGGTTTCATCACAAATGCTTTCGGTTAAAGTTACTGGGAAACAGTAGTGGCACCTCAGATTTACAGCACTTTAGCTTGAAGAATGAGTAAGCACTGATTCAGCAGTGACGGAATAGACAGAGAATGAGGAACAGAAGTACAAGTATTGGGAAAAGTGTCTTTGGAAGTGTGTGTGTGTGTGTGTGTGTGTGTGTGTGTGTGTATTTACCTTTACACAGCTCAGTTAGGATAAGGAACTCGGCCTGTCCGGTGTCTGACTCCTCCTTGCTGATGGAGGCAGCAGAGCAGAACTGGACCATGTTGGGATGACCTGACAGCTTTTTCTATGGAACCAGCGGGTCAAGGAACATACAGTATGTACACGACTGTGGAGTCCGGCCCGGCCTCGGGTCAGTCATTTCAGAATCTCAAACAGAAATCACTGATCACAGTCACTGATTAAACTGTGAGTTTAATGAGTCATTGTGGCCACCGATTTGGGTAGAAATCTCTTACCAATTCTACTTTGATGCATAGCCTCAAACGAGCAGTTTGTTCCTAAACTGTACTGCAGCTTGTTTCGGTGAACTCGAGAAGAGATTATAGTGGGGTGATAGGAGGAGTTCACCCGGTGACTTTAAAGTTTGTTTTTCTGCTTCATCAGCATTCAAGTCATCAAACGTTATGCAAATAACTCCGCTCTGAAAAGACAAATGTTGCAATGGATCCAGGAACATAGTGTGTCATTTACCAATAGCCTGTGCCTCCACAATGTGCTTCACAGCATGAATCAACTATTGCCCAACTGTGCAAGAGATGTCCCAGCATTTTTCAAAGCTGCTCGCCAAAAGGTTCATTGGTCCCCTCCACTGACTCAGTCACAAAAAACTGGGGCCTCATAAAATAAAACAGCTCCAGAAGCACTGAAGTGCAGTGGATGCTTCAGGCCTTTAGAGATAAGAAAACTGAGAAAAGATTCACAAATGTCAAGCTTGTAAGCACAGAACCACATAATACATAGCAGTCTGTGTTTGTAAAGCCACAAGTTAAACACTGTAATTATATACTAGTCCCTGGCATTGTGTGGTGTTGCCAATAAACAGTAGTAATGACAGTTTATTACGCTGGAGGTGCATTCCACGACCTTATGAAGTCATGGGTGAGAGTTTAACTTGCCTTTGTCACATGTCACCATCTGCTGTGTGTTAAAAAAGAAACGCTCTACAGTGATCTTAAGAAAAAAACAGTGTCTTTTCATCCTGGTCTGGAAATGATAATGGATACCATGAAGCAGACTTCCTGTATGATTTCCTTGTTCTTCTCCTCCTCATTGGACAGCAGCCTCTGAAACAATAGCGCACACACACACACACAGACCATTGGTTTGTTGCTCATCAACAGTCTACACATCATTCGCTTTAAAGATGAGAAAAAGGATTTCAAGGCCAAGTCAAACTGAATAAGAGATTATCACATTAAGTGCTCATGCTGATTACAGAGACCGACCGGCTCAGTGGCCACCATTAACGCAGGGACCAATCTAAAATGGATCTTCACAAGCAAACACAATCAAACATGGTCAATATTTAACACCTTGGTATTTAATACCTCTGGTAGCATCTTAACCCTACATAACCAGCAGTATTACAGAGAAGTGACCACTGAACCTATCTGCCCAAAATCTCCATACTAAACACCCACAATAAAGAAATTTCACTATCTGTAGTGTTTAATTTTAGTTGAGAGAAGCATGATTACACATACAACATGTACAGATTTATTAAGTATAGAGTCCCCACATAATCAAAACTTTGCCATAATTACAAGAAACAACGTGCTTGAGGAATGTTTCCTGAGCAAAGGGATCGACAAAATATTAGCAGCCCACATTAGCACATTAAACAGTTTCTTAATATGCAGTTAGCATAGCATAGTGTCTAAATAAGAAAAGGGCTAAAGTCCTCTCTGTGTTATACTGAGAAGGGTTAAGATGATAAAGTCCACTCATATGGAGTAATGTAGTGCATACACAGCAATTTACACTCTGACTGGTATTTACTAATAATGTGTTTTACAAGTGTGTTTTGTAGAAGGCAGAATCAGTGTGCACAGAGCTAATGTTGCTGATTCAGTACATCATTTATAGACATTGGCGTGCCTAATAAGAAGTGAGTGAATTAATGAAGGAATGTGCAATACTGACTGGTACAGCCAAAATGTAAGAGTGGCTCAACATGTAATAAGAAGTAACGGGTACAATTTCCTTTGTGGTTACTTCTTAATCTTACCTTCAGGGCATAATCTTTACCACTGCTCATGTCCTGGGCTTCATACACAAAGGCAAATCCACCTGAGAAAAGAGAAGAGAAGAGCGACCAGGATGTAATTCACGTTGTTTCTATCTACATGAATACTAAATATGACTCTTAAGCTCTTAAAATGAAACATAATCATCAATTCATCAATCGCAGATGTTCAGTGCACTGCAGGAACTATGTGGTGCAGTGTGGGATGTGCTGTAATATGGTCTAATGCAGCTACTGCCTTGAATTAATGTTGAATTTGTTATGGCATAATTGTAAAAATGACAACTCACAAAAAAAAGCACTGGTTGTTTGGGTCTATGGTACAACTGAGTACTGAAACAAACACATCCACACTTGATGTGTCAATCTTCTTTGGGATTACTAAGGACAGCTATAAAAAAACAAACAACAAGAGGGAACATATTCAATGCCCCCAGAACACCATACATCCCACTCCACAGTATACTGAACTCAGTGACTTTTACCTCATGACCACAGATAGCAGAAAACATTCCAGCAGCACCCTGCGCTACACAACCACAAACAGTCAAACCTACAAGCTGCCAAGTACAATAATCACTGTCTTATCTTTCGGCCACCGAGTGGCCACATTGTAGAAGTTGGAGCTTAAATGCTTTGCTTAAGAACACCACAACACACTTGACGTCTCTTGTCACAAGATCACTTCCTTAACATTTAGGATACCGCTAAGCCCGGCTGAACCTCCACCTCTTCACTGAAGGTGTGGCTGAAACCTGAAGTGGTGATAATCTGCCAAGCGCTGCTGTATTCATCAGCACGCTATCAGAGAGGAAGGAGAATCAGCTTTTCATGACCAGTAGGATCAGCCTTACACAAACATCCACACAACTGGACATGCATTTTCACACTGGTGAGGCATACAGATCAAAACCCTGCCCTCACTACAATGCATTTCATGGAGGAAATCTGTGCTACTTAAAGCCCAGTCACTTAAAGATAATATAAGATAATCTAAACTTTATTGATCTCACACAGGGAATTTTAAGTGTCACAATAGTATGACAATAGATGCACAGATAAAAGTTTTTAAAAACATTTTCTAAATGGAGAATTTTAACTAATTAACAGTGGGTAAGTACTTGTTGAGTTAACTATCGATCTGTTCACAGCTATGAACAAAAGTCTTGTACAAAGATGTTGAACTATGGGTGGAATTTATGGTCCGTGACATTTACAATATGTCAACTATCACGATTTCTTCCTCCATCAGTACATAACATTTCCTTTCTTGCACTGGATTCATTTTGAATTTTGAGACTTAAGTCACTGTGGCTGGCAGACAAGAAACTTTTTCATCAAGTGTTTGTGCTCACAGGTATATGTACTGAGCAAGCCACACTTTAAACAAGGCCAGGGCAGGGTTACCATAGCAATGAGTAAATCAACTACCAGCCTTCCTTTGCTCTGTGAAAACCCAAAAGAGCACACTCAAGATTCCAATCAGGTCTTTATTTACACAGGGAAGATTACCCAGGTGTATTATCCGAACTGTCATTCAGCCAGCTATCACTTCAGTACATAATTTCTTATCCACTGGAACAACATCTGTGAGCAATGCCACTGACTTTGCTTTGAGAATTCACACCCGTCCCTGTGGGGATCACATGTCTTCCTCTGTTTAGTTCTGGCAAAGGGAGGGATTGAAACCTGAAAAGCTCAATTTCCTTTGCTCCAATTACCAAGCCATTCCAAGAGAAATACTGAGAAGTGGGGAAACACTCCTTCTTTATCATTCCCTACGTTGTTAAATCTTACTCAGGTTAGAATCTTTGTGCGCATGTTAAATAATTACAGGAATATAAAATGAAAGAAGCAGATCTTATCCTTATCCAGTCTAGCTCTGAATAAAGAGAGCTCTCTGGTCTACTGTTTCACCTGCTCAGAAAGGGAAGTGAATGTGAAGATCTCAATCTCTGCCTCACTAACCTGAAGAAGACAGAGTCTGTGGTTGTCAAGCTTAGTTAAGTACTACAATGATGACAAACCAAAAAGATTTTTTGAAGTGGAACAAACCTTGATTGCCTATCTGCCCATGCGGCAAGTACAACGCACAGCAAAACTAGTCAAAGCTGTAGAAAAATAATACAACCATCTTGTTAAAGCCAGCCATTGTATTCTCTCACCAAAGACCTCAGTGAGGGAAGACAACAAAGAACAGGCCTTCAAACAGCAGGACGGGATTTGAAAAGGCAGTAGTTTAGTGTAAAATGATCTTGAGTTTTGGCATCTGCTCTAACTTTACAAGTTTTATCGCTCTCCAGCCAACTATCATGGCTGAGGATGTGAAATCACAACACTGATTATACTGTTGATTAGAGTAGGATTGTTGCAGAAACAATAAGTTGATAGTGTATCAACAGGAAGTTAAATAACAACAATTTGCTTTAGTGTATAATGACTAACATTATATTAATTGTTTACATTTATCATTTACTGTTTGCTCTACCAGCCACTATGGCAAGTAACTAACCATGTACGATAGTATAGCAAGACTGTCTTGCCACTTTGCAGGGGGCACGAAAGGGCAACAATCACTGTTTGCTGCCACAGAGAGGAAACATGACCCGTGGGTTTACACATGTCCTGTGACCAGAGTCACTGCATATAGACAAATACAGGCTGTGTCAGATTCAAACTCACACATTATTATGAACCAATTTTGCTAAAGTAGCTGTTTCTTTGAATTTTACAGCACATGATGAGGGGACAGCCGTAATGGTATTTTTTGTAATTAATATCTAGCTCATAAGTAAGATCATTCATCTTAGACTTGCTTTAGAAAACTATATATTGAGAAGTCAAACTCTAAAAGTGTCATGCTGATCGTCCCAGGCCTAATTCAGGAATTTAAAAACCAGGTTTCCTGGACATTTAATCTTTCGCTTTTCATTTGTTTATTTTGCAGCTCAAGCCAGAAACACATGAATAAAAGAAAAAAAAAAGGGGGGGAGGGGGGATCAGGGAAAGAGGAGTACTGGCTCCAAACCAGTCTCTCGCTTGATGACAGAGGGAAGAGTCTAACAAAGCTCTGCAGATGTTACTATTTGGTTGTTAGTGTCATTCACATTAAAACTAACAGAGTCCTGAACACAGCCTGTTAACGAAGAGTCTGGGTAACAACACTGTCATTACAGACAGTTTTATTCTATCCCTGCATGTCGACGTGTCTCCTCGACAGTGATCTTTCTCTTGAGTCAAACATGTCTTCCTGCCTAGAAAAAAAATAAGGCTTGAGGTGTGTAGCTAACAACAGATTGAGATCTGATAGACAAGTAAAATGCAGTCTTGCGTACATTCATGTTTCTCGCTGTGACTTAACTTGCAGCTCAACAACAACAGATGGTAACGTAACAGACAAGACAAGTTAAAAGTTGCCCGCATCACCTTCTCACACCATGATCTGGAAATTGATTTGGCGCCTGTTGGACACACGAAACCAAATTATCAACTGGTGTTTACTTGGTGACTCATAGCTCTGCACTTGCTAACGCTATTTTCACTGACTACCTATAGAGGTTTGTTAGCCCGTTCAGCTAGCTAGCTAGCATGCCAAGCCGCGCGAGCCGTTATCAACATTTCACGTAGAGTTACGCCATCTCACCTTCCGCGATCACCCTCTTAATCCTCAGTTTCATGTCACCGAGCTCAACGACTTGTCCGACGAAGTCATTCTGGTCCCGGCTGGCGGCTCCGGACGAGCCGGGCCCGGCTAGAAAATCCAGTGCCGACTGGAACAGGGACATCTTATCCGCCCAGCTTCAGACTCACAGAAGCCGGCTCCGGGCGAGGGAAAGAGCTGTCAAAATCCCAGCAAGCTCAGCAGAAACACTATAGGGCGGTTTACTCTGTTATGAAGACTTGTAATCAGGTGATATTATTCTTTCACTGGAAGCAAACATCCTCTTCCTGCTGCTAGGCTGACGAGGCCGCCACCATCGCCAATGCTGCTGACTTCCGTGAGGGGCGATGACGCTACGACACGACCCAGTCATGTGACGTAGAAAAAAATGTTGCTGATGTTTTCCTTGTGTTGAAATGTAACCATACAGAGGCATTTTCATATCCACGCTTTGAAATTACTATTTGTCTAAACTGAATGTCGGATAAAGATATTTTAATATTCACAAAGAAGGAACTTGGTAAAAACCCAGATTCACTGGACAGTCACTAAACATATCCATTCAGACTATGTGTTTGTGATATAAAGCTTCCTCTTTTATTTGAACATTTTCTTTGCAGGAAAATACAGCTGCACATACTGGCAGTGGAAAGGGTCCGTGCATGAAGTTTAATTCTTCGGCAGTTGTTCACGTTGTATAATGAAAAATGAAAATTGAGCAAGGAAGTCGAGAGCCGGAAACAGAGACAGCTCGTCTTCAAAGTAAAGGCTGCAGCGGTCAATTTAACGAGATCTAAGCTAAATAAATAAACATACTGTGTAAATAATTAACATAATTCATAACTATTATCGTGTTTTCTGCTAGCCCACAACTGATCAGGAATACATTTCCAATCAACACTGAATTTTTAGGGGGAGTGGCGCTGGAGCGAGGGGGAGGACCAACAGCACTGGATGAGGGGCCAGGCTGTTCATTGTCTGGGGGAAAAGGAGGAGGAGAAGGCAGACCCCTGCTGGAGGGCCCAGGCTGCCCCTTCGGGGCATTTAAGTTTAAGGGCTGTCCATGTCCCACCTGTACCAAGGACAGACCCTTTGCTGAAAGGAGAGTCTGGCCATCACCTGAACACACATACAAACACAGACTGTTTTAGTATTTTCAGCTTTCATTAAAAGATAAATCACAGTACAGATTACAACACACCAACACAGCTTTATGACAAACTGAGTGCTCAATTCAATTCAAAGAGCTGGATGTTGATGGCCTGAGCCATCAACCTCAGGCTGGCCAGGACTGCCTCTCTAATGGCCACATAGTCCTTGAGGATGAGGGACCACCAAGTCCTCATGGTCCCTCTGGACACGTGGCCAATGGGTGAAGACGGCAGAGCTGGTTGCAAACGGCCTCCACCAGGCGACTGGCACTGGGCCAGTTTGCAGGGCCCAAGTTCAGTCCAAGAGTACAGCTGAAAGATAATCATAGAGAGGAGTGTGTGTTAATATAGATCTGATACTCATTAGAGGAAACGATGATATCTGAAGTGAATCTCACCTCTGGAGACTCTCCTTCCACTCCTCCTGGGAAATCCTCTGGATCACTGTGGTGTCAGTCAAGCCAAACATCCTGTGCTTCCCCTCCAGTTGGGACCACTATGCCTCAATGAGATGGCAGATACTTCCGGGGTCCACCTCAAAGATGCACCCTTATCAATCCAACCGCAAATTCTGCAAGGCCCTCAGAGCCCTCAGAGCAGGTGAGCACCTGGCCCGTACACGATACCACCATTGTTAACCTAGGCAGCCGTGTCAGAAGCAGCATCAGCAGCCTTCTTTGTCACCTGGACAGAGAGACAGAGACAGAGAAACGTTTCAAACTTTAATGTTTGTGTGTGAATTTAATACACACACGGCTGTGGTGTAAAAGCAGCTGTCAGAACATAATAAACTCTGATAAACTTTCTTGCCTTCTTCAGGCTGGAGCAGTTAAGAGTGCAGGGCAATGTATGCACAGTTTTAGCTGAATGTCAGAAAATAAATGCTGCACTCTGGAGCACAGGAATGAGAAGTGTGAATTCTTCAAAAAGGGCTGGGTTCTCCTATAAATGCACAATCCATAATTAAAATATAGTGTTGCATCTTGCATCTGCTGCAGAAATATAACTTATTATTATTTAATATTAAAGTCATTATAGAAGTCAGTCAAGTTAAAGATGAAAATGTAATTCAATAACAATGTAATTTGTCACGCATGTAGGCTATGTGTTCTAGCATTACACGGGACTTGACTTTATGAATATAAGAGTAGTTACACTTGAGTGATTATATTTCTACAAATGAAAGAAATCGTACACAGGTCAAATCCCATCATATTATTAAGGGATTGTTTAGCCTCGGTCGCCCGGGGCGACGGGAGAAAGGCGTGCTGCAAGAGCGGGGAAGACCCCGGGAAAACTGACGTCAGCTGACGGAACTCCCCTCACCATCCCACATCCAGCCCCCAGGAGACTGCTGCTGTGTGACCTGGCCTCAGTCACACACAGCCAGTAGAAGGGCAGCCGATGCGCAAACAGGCTTCGGTGAAAGATAGTGGAGATGGTGTCATCTGGTGACAGCGGATTCAAGACTGTTTACAAACGGAGACGGATGCACGGCGCGTCTCCTCCTCCAGACGCGCTCACACCGGTTAGACAGCGGCAGACAGCCAGGCACAGAAAACAGAAACTCATGTCCAAACTGAGTGACTCAGGTTTCGAGGAAGATTTGGGATCCTCCCCGATTTCACCTCCGGCTCGGACAAATGTGTCCCCGCTCCGTTTAGATGAAGCGGAGCCTCCTGCAGAGCAGCTGTCCAGCTGGTACCTCCAGTACGGAGACATCGGTTACAGTATCCAGAGGGAGAGGGAGGCGCAGTTTCATCCCTGCAACAGCTTGGCACGCCAGCCACAAGTAAGCTATAGGGCACTTTACAGTGTTGGGTCACAATATAGGCTATAGAAATATTAAAATATGTGATTTAAAAAAAAAAAAAAAAAACATTCTGTATGAATTAGGCTGCATGTTTGCATTTCTGACTTGTTGTCTGCCAAAAATGAGGCCTGATTTTACACTTTTACACTAATTAAGAGATCAACATCTGCAATATGATGTCATTGGTAATACCAAGACTATGAACTTTTGATAACTAATCATATAGTTTTACCATAGCTGATCATCAAAATCTTGTCAATAAGATTCAATAGTCTACTGAAACTGACACAAAGCTGTTGTTGTTTTGTGGAACCAAAGAAGCACATGAGATGACGTGGCTGAATGCATGAATACTTGGAATCAATGACATGGAAATATTTGTAAAATCCTGTTATAACAATGAAGGCTGCAGAAAGATTGCATATATTTCTATGCAATTAAAATCATTTAAAATGTATTAAATACTAGCAAATTACTACTTGGCACTCTGGTGCTTATTGCAATGGATTCTGTTTACTTGCAGCTGAATGAAGAGGCACGGTGCAAGCTTGTGAGCTGGCTCATCCCTGTACATAAACATTTCCGTCTGTCCTTTGAGTGCTGCTGCCTAGCAGTGAACATCATGGACAGGTTCTTGGCATCGACTGCGGTGGCTGCTGACTGCTTCCAGCTACTGGGTGTTACTGCACTTCTTCTCGCCAGTAAACAGGTGCGTCTTTGAGTGAGGTAAATGAGGTAAACAGATAGTTTGCACCTTTTGATTTCATTCAAATAAACTATCTCCCTTTCTCTGCATCACCAAGGTGGAGGTTTGCTCACCACGGATCAGCCATCTCTTGTCACTGTGCTGTGATGCCTTCAGTAAAGAGCAGCTCTGCAACCTGGAGTGTCTCATCCTCCTCCGTCTCGATTTCCAGCTCGCTGCACCCACCCTGGCCTTTTTCCTGGACTATTACATCAACTGCATTGAGGCTGCGCAGCTTGTGACTGAGGACGCAGGTGGTGACAGGTTTGCAAGAATGAATCTAGACACAAAAAGACCCAGACAGTGCAGCAACCTTGCACGAAAGATATGCGAGTTGAGTTTAGCAGACTATGCATTTAACAAATACCCACCATCTCTGACTGCTAGCTGTGCACTGAGGCTAGCCAGTGAGTTACTGAAAACTGAACAAGGGCTTGTTGATGCAACCACCCAGTCACAGGAAGACCGGTGGGACAGTTTTGTGGATGCATTATGTACCGAAGCAGCTTCTGTCCAACCACCTGAGAGCTCTGAGGTTTCTGAAAACCACTCTCTAAAAGTGAAGGGCCACTTCCAGCCTGTAGGGCAGGAGAGCTACAACCACAACCTGGCCCGGGAGTGCAAGGACAACCTGAAGCTGTTGGTGTCATTAAACCAGGAGATATTGGAGCTGATGTCCACTATGTGACTGCAGCGTGCCACAACTAGCAAAATGCCAAATTCCCCTCCACTGTTGGGGTTTATATTCTAGGGGTTATTTTAACAAACAGAAGAAACACAGAAGTGAGAATAAAGCGCCCCATTTATATGTTTTAATGTGAAGGTGATGTTCAGAAGTAGGTCTGGGGTTCATCCAGTCCTGTACACTAAACTTCATGTACTGTATATCTCACAGACAATCACTCATACTTGATACCAGCCATTGAATGTTTAACAATGTGTTATTATTATTATTTTATATTTATTGATAGTAAGTTTTTGTTATAGCTATTTTTTTTATTACTTAATTAATTCTAAATCAAAATCTTCATTTACTATATATGCACTGACCTGCTGCAAGTTTATAAGTTATGTTACTGTTGCAACCTGTTAATGAAGGACCTGAAAATTGTACTGTGATGAATTGATTGATGTTATGAAATAAATGATCAGTAAATGAGTTTGTGTTCGTCTGAATTGGTGATGAAATATGAAATTAATTTCAGCTGATGTCTAACAACCTTTGAAATGAGTGTGTCAGGAAGTCTTGATGACATAAAAAAGCTTATCATGCTCACTTTGGCTTATTGCTGAAGGTAAACTACAAGGAGATAATAATTCAAGCAGAGAGCCTATCCTGTAAGAGTGACATAATAGACAACGCTACAGTACGTGGTACGTGCTGTAAATGTGAAGTTATAGGGCCCCCTATGTGATAATAGCAAAAATAAATAGGCCTACTTTTCTCAAAGTGTAACTGATTCTTGTGGCTTCTTTTGCACATTCGGTTCCCTTATCACAAAATCGATGGAATGGGATTTTGGTTGTATTCACACCATAGACCTAAATAGCATATTGTGTTGATAATGCAACTTTAAATGTTGATTATCATTCTTGCTCCAATCCCAGCCTCATATAGCGATTAATAACCCCTCCTTCTATAGCATGACATATGCTATAACTTCACCTGCTTGGTGGGATACACATAAACCAAGACACTGAAGCATGTAAAGACCATCCTGTCTTCTGATGGGTTTTGGAACAATGCAGGCCCCATGTAGGTCTAATGCTCTGATCAACGCAACAGTCTGGCCTTTGAATGCATTGCACCAGACAGAATAAGTTAAAACTGCACAGGTATCAATAAGCTCACTGATTGCTTTATTTTTGAGAAACCTATTCTGCACTTGCCTCTGTTTAAAGAGAGTTCATGCTACATTTGCTGCAACATGCTAAAAAAGCTCATAGTCAGATAGAAGCACTACGAAGATATACTGTAGATTATTTAGTTTTTGTGTATTATTATTTGTATCTTGGGTGGGTTGATATTATGTTTTTATTAATGTTATAGCAAAAAGGCCATAGTATTTTTTTCAGGGGCAGAAAATAACAGCTGTTGTATTCACAGCAAAAACATTTTAGACATTGGTTTGTCAACTTTAAAAATAGTGAATTGGTGAAAAAAAGCAGCTATATCAATCACTGCTTTTGATTTGACATTTTAAAAAAGGGTTATAAGCCACTGCTAATGAGTTCATAGATAGATATATAGATAGATAGATAGATAGATAGATAGATAGATAGATAGATAGATAGATAGATACTTTATTTATCCCCTAGGGGAAATTCATCTGTCCAGTAGCTCATTAGTAATAATAATAGTTGATAATAAATAATAAACAACAATAATTAATGAATTTAATTAATATACTGTCCAAAAGAATTTGTATGTTGTGTTGAAAATTATAGTAGGCTAATAAAAAAAGGAATCAGAGTGGTGGTGTAATTTTTAATTCGTATTGTGAAATATTTTCACAATGATGCTACAAGCATATGTTTTAATTCTATAGCATAACTTTTAGAGTTTTGGGGGAAACTGCTGCAAAATTTCCCAATTTCACGGTGATTTTAAGGCATTATGCAGAAAAATCTTATCCCTCTTCAATAAGATAATTCTCTTTGTTTTAGTTTACCGCAAATATCAGTATGACAACTTTGACCATTAAATGTCTTTGTATTGCCTCTTGCGTGATACACACTTTAGTATTTAGATGTTTGGATCTTCAAGCGCTTAAACAACAATTCTGTTTCTTCACACTGGTGAAAAAGTGTCGGTGCTCCGGCAGCACTGCACCTACATGCTGCTGACACAGTGTCGACCACACAGGTGCATTCAGCGTTAAGTGCAAGGGGACTTAGTCTTGTTTGTTTACCAATAGAGGCATTTGTCACGAGTGTTTACCGAGCTGTCTGCTGTAATGACCCTTTTCCTTTTCCACTTTGCTTTAAATGTGGCAACAGGCATCGACCTGACCTGCGTTAGGTAAACATTTTACGCACAGTTGGATAGAAATTACGCGCCTAATTCTATGGCCATCCGCGTTTTAAAACTGCTATATCGGAAACGAAGCAGGATTGATTATGTGATTAACACTTGATTAAGTGTTAATAATAATAAAAGGACGTATACATTAAATGCCTTACTCCCTCTGAAAGCAATAAAATCACTGTGGTGTTATCCGTGATTTTATAAATTGTCGACCAGTCTTCACAAACTCATCGGCTGTTCTATTTGTCTTGGTGCTTATCTAGGCCATGATGATGAATGTTAAGTTTTTTCTTTTAAATAAAACATATGGTTTGAAGAGACCATGGCAAACTCTCCATGCGCCTCTGCCAGGGCGCTGGGAATACTTGGCCGCAGGCAGAGGGAGGGCAGATCTGACGCAGGGAACACCTGCTGCAACGGCGCCGTTATGCGCGGTACCACTTCACACTTCAGACCAGAAAACCGTTAATCTGCACCACTTCAATCTCCGAGGACGCTGTCACTCCCTGGAGACCAAATAGGTGCGTTTGATTGGGCCAAAAGTATGAAACCGCGGCATGGAGAGATGCAAACCGGGAGAATGTCGACTATATCAGCTCTATATCAAATCATGTCCCTTCAGTTCTGAGCTCCGTTCAGAGCTGAACTGATGGAGATGCCAAGAGACAGAAGAGTGTTTGGCGCTTTCTGCTACAACCAAATGACCCAGCAGCGGAGGAGAGCTGCAGTGAAAAAGGTATGAACTCTTTGTCTTTGTAATGAGGCACACAGCGCAGCTCTGTGCAGCTGAAAAGATGATTAAAACGCTTTCTACCTGTAGGATAAAGCGCTGTTGCCACGGAGCAGCAGTCCACTCACTGTCTACGTTGAGTTCCCCTGCATCACTGAACAAGGTATGCGCATCTCTGACATTATGGCTGAACTTCATGCATCATCTTTATGCGTGTAAGTAAAAAGAAATCACGTGTGAAGAAATAAATTCGAGGGATTGAATCACTCAGTCACACTTTTCTTGTGTTACAGCTTTTTCAACAATCGCATGGGATGATTTAGAGGACTGCGCCTCTGTCGTGAGACGGCAGAGCGATTCCCTCGGCTCTCAGGTGAGGGGAAACACCTCATAAGTAATAATAATAATAATCACCGTGTAAATCCACGCAGTTCCAACATTTTACATCTACCAGAGAGAAAAAAAATCTGGGGCCAGATCTGCATCACCAGGCTGTTAATGTTTGACATGCTGTGCTGGAATCCTGCACGAATGGCATTGTAGTTTACTCATGACACGCAGGCTACTGCTAATTGGCTGGACCCTCACGAGTGTTGTTCACAAACTGCCTCTTTGGCACAGATCACCGTTTGCACGTTACGCATTACGCTTCTGAACACTCACTGAAATGACGACCTGGACGTGTTCAGTTATAAAGCCACAGTACAATGCTTGGTGGGATTTCCAGGTAGAACTGTTATGATTTTTTTAATCGAACGATTATTTCATAATACATCCACGTGTGTGTTAATCGTCAGTTTTATTCTTCCACAGGTGAATGAATCTGATGCAGATGACTTTGGAGATTATGCGCTGGATTTTATGGCAGGTGAGAAAACTTTTCTACATCAAAAATTCAGCATTGAATGTGTGCTGAGCCACTATTGCTACTATATCATCATGATTATCATCATCATCACCTGAAGAGATCCTCTAAAGTCATGTCGGCTGAATCCCTGGATGTTTTCCTTCTCTGTCAGAGTCTCCCAGCACACTGGAGAGCAGTCTGTCTCCAGCTGAACTGGTACCATTTCAGGGATGTGTCATACCTCCCCTCACCCCCCAGCAGGACTTCTCTCCAGAGGACAATCTTATTAACTCATCCACAGAGACAGGCAACCCACCTGCCCAGGATGGAGCTCTCTGGAGAGGCATCGCCCACTGTCACGTCAGGGCACTGGATCATTCCATGGAAGTTAACCATCAGGTAAATCTTTGGGGTTTTTTGATGACTGCAGTGCAAACGAAAAGGTCATATTTAAATGTGATCTCAACCCTGAGAAGCATGAGTGAACAGATTTAGTTTTTTGTATCTGCAGCTCCACAAGACTCTTCACAGACGACAGGAAGAGATCGACTCCCTTCAGGAGAGGAACCTTCACCTCAGGCAGCTGGCCAGTCGAGCAAAGCACCTGGCCTCAGTGCTCGAAGTGAGTACACACAGTCTCATCCTGGATACTATATAAGCTCTCATGCCAGTATTGTCATAATTTTCATCTACCCTTTATTTCTGTTTGTCTTGTACTTTCACCATTTTTCCCTCAGAAACTGATGACAGTCAGAGACCCAAAGGCAAGAGAAGCAGTGCTTCCTTGTGGTGATAAAACCTCACTGAGTCCCTGTAAGCGGCAGCGACTGGATGAAGGATATGAAACAGAATCCTCCGACTCAGTGGAGGAGATGCTGAGGGACATCAGCACACGCTGCAACGCTGTCCTGCACGGCACTGCTCCTGGAACAGGAGTCCGGCAGGAATCAGAGACCATACGCATGTTTGGGACATTCTCAGGCCTACAGACGAATGTTTCTAAAGTCAGCAGCATGAGGACTGATGGAACAGAGGCTGAAGAAAGCATCTCATCTTTCAGAACTTCCATCAGAGAACACTGCACCATAAGGACTCAGGTGTTTCCACATGGACGCGCCTTCACCTCCACGACTCAGGAAGGTGGATACCGCTTTCGCTGGGTTCCCAACCACAGCTGAAACCAGAAAACCGGATCCATTATGCTTCTAATTAGTGATTTGAAGGTCTATTCGAGACTGGGGAGGGAAGTGTGGGTGGGCAATGACTGTTAATGCTTAACTAATAATCTGTAGTGATATCTGTAAATGATTAAATTATGTCTTCCTCAGGTAGCTTCTAAGATAATCAGTCAGAGGTGGTGCTTAACAAAGGAAATAATACTGCCAGAGCTGTTGTTTACATTGTGTTTGTTTACATGCCTCAATGTCATGTTTAGTTTTGCACCTCACAACATGTTTTTATCTTGGAAAATACAATTGATTTCACACATCTGAATAAAAGTTACGTTTAAGCCTATAAAGCTGACTTGGAGAGATCTTTTTTAATCATGGAATGAACATTTAGGTGATATTTAAACAAATGGAAAGAAACAGTTTTCCTTGTTTGAGCAGTGAAACAAATGTGACCCCATGACCCCCTTTAAGAAACAGTGACTTCCTTCCCATTTGTCTTTGTCTGGGCGACTGTGTGGTCTGGAGAAAGGGCCCTGAGTCATGATGTATCACAGCCAACATCCTTGTTTATATCCTTCTTTTTGGAAATTGAAATCGATTTCTTTTTTCCAGACTGCATGACTTGTTATTTGGTAGTACTTAAGCTGTATAAACTTCCCCAGTGAAAAAAGATTAGCTTATGTGTGCTAAAGCTGCAACATCTTTCCTAAAGAATTCTATTTTTTAAACTTCATCAAAATAAGAAGAGATGAACTTATCTTAAGAGGATGTGACCTTCTGACCTTTGTATCTGTGATGCGATCTTCCTTCAGCCTCTCTGTTGCGGGCTTTAGCTGTAAAAAGCGAGTTAGCGTGAGGCAGAGTGGCCCAGAGGACAATGTTGAACCTCAGTTCAGACACCTGTTTAAACTCCCCAGACCTGAGTCTGTTTACTTTAGAGCAGTGAAGGCAGCGCTGCAGCCCCTCACACAGGGGACAATTTACAGTACTGCTGCTGCTGCTGTGGTGAACACTGCATCTAACAACACAAACTAAGATAAGAGGAACCTGATAGTGAGCTGGAAGTGTGCCTGACATTTCATTGTAAGATCATGGAAGGGTACATCACAGAGGGAAGTTAGGATTTTTTGTTAAGTAATAAAATTTGGATAATGCATTTAAGGCTCCACAGACAACCCAACAGCTGGGTACATGTTATGTTCATTAATGTAAAGACGGTTATCTTTACAACAATACAACAATAGTGATTATATAGTGTACATATAATATATATATATATATGTTATAATTCATACTAAAATATTTACACTCTTCATGTGTCTGTACAAGGGAAATGATCTGGTGATACTTTATGGCAGTACTGTCTGAACAAGAATCCACAAACCTATTAACATCTATCTATCTATCTATCTATCTATCTATCTATCTATCTATCTATCTATCTATGGTTAATATTTATGGTTGGGAAGTCAATCAAACTAAGACAAAGAGACACAAAATAAGTATAATAAGTATATGAATGAATAGGCCTACAAATGCCAAACGACTAAAGAGATGTAAAATGACCATAAACAGACACAGTGTGCAGCTTACATGCAGGTACCATATCTGACAAACCCTGACCCCACTGGTTGTCACCGTTAACAATTTAAATTCCCGCTGCCATCGTAAAGCAAACAGGACGCCTGATGTCAAACCTCAGGCCCTCGTATAACCGCACGAACCTTCACGTCAGCTTAGCTCGACAGCCAGTCGCGCCTTGAGCCGCTGTTACTGCAAACAAATCCGTTTGTCGTTGACCAGCAGCGCTGCTGAGAGCGGGCACAGGGGGCGAAGCTTTGTTTAAGCCTGGCTCTGACACATTTGACCGGTTAAGCTACCGCCAAACTGCGGGGGGACAGTGCGGGAGGGGGAAAGGAAAATACAGACACAATGAGTCTCTAAGGTGACTAAAGCCCAAACCTGGGTGGAGGCTACAAACCAGACAGAGTCCCGCGGGAAACAGGGCGGAGAAAAAAAATAATAATTTAGACCTTTTTTTTTTCTTCCTGCGGAGGGATGCTGAGGATGGTGAGTAGAATTAGAGAGGCGAGGCCTCCATAACAAAGTTAGGATTTTCATATCAGCCTTTTCCTCATGTAGGCACAGGCTTACATTTTGCAGCACTTTATAACCTTCTGAGGTAATAAAATGAAGGAAACAAGAGACATGGGTACAGAACCCACATACATTTATTCGAGATCTACTAATATTTGTAAACAAAAATGTGGTTTAATTATAGGCGTAGTTGTTTAATGCCAGTTGGAGAAGCCCTCTAAAGATGGATTAATAGCAAATTATAATTTAGAATCACAATTTAAATGTATATGGCCTTTCAAGGGCCATAAGTGACATGCAACTGTCAGACGTACAGCCTATAGATTTTGGTTGATAATGGAAAAATTGAGGAGAAGGCTACTTGGCTCTTTTCTATTATTATAGGGCTATAGCCCTGGGTACATGGCCGCCTGCTGGTGCACACTGATGGAGCTGCTCCCTTCCGTGTCATTGAGAGCACGCACCTGTCGCACTGAGTCGGGCTCGAGCTCGCGGTGTGAGCGCATATGGAAGTGGCAGGTGGCGAGAACGTGCGCCCGCTCGCGCCGTTCAGCCCACTTAGCGCCACAGCAGCTCGTCATTAAACCGGTGCGGCCCGCGGGTACACGGCGGCCTGTGGGGTTATAAGAGTGATCCAAAATATTTATTAAATCAAATATATTTTATCTAATGGTGTTGGCTTTTGTTGTTTGTTATTATAAAAATGTCCTGAGGTTTTTGGAATTATTTTATTTCATTTTATTTAGCTTAAATTTATTTTTTTTCACTCAGGCTTTACTGAAATAAACTAAGCTGTAAAATAATATATTTTGTTGAAACGCGTTTATTTTGTTTTAGTTTGCTTAATAAAAATGTTTCTGAAACAAACATTATCATTATGATGATAATGTTGTTATTGTTGTCTATTGTTATTAATGAAGTACAAATTACCTTATGGTAGCATTTAGATTTTCCTTCTTATTTTCTTTTAAACGTTTTAATTCCTTGCTTTGTTTGAAAGGTGCTACATACAGTTTTCTAATATTTATACCAGCGAATCATCATCATTGATGTTTCAGAGTAATTGTCTTCAGCCAAATGACAAAGGCTATAATATACGGGCTGAGTCTGACATAACAAGCTGTCCTTGTAGGGGTTATTAACTGATAACGCTCCCGCCTTCACCTTTAAAACATTAGCGCGTTGCTCTTTTTGTTTTGTGTCTATTTGTTTCCAGGAGAAACCAGGAGGCGGAGGGAATCCCTGAATAAGAGTAAAAAAAAAAACTCAACACCTAACCGCCAATAGCAGATTAGAGGACGTCGCTTCCCGCTCTGCAGTCCGCCCGGGGAGAGTATTTAGGAGCGGAGCTCGTGCAGGAGAGGAGACAACAGGTGCACCGGGCACGACCAGGTCAGCCTCCTCTCACAGGCTCAGGGGGAAGGAAACGAGACTCATGGGAACAGAAGATGCGGCTGAAACTCACAACTGGAGGTCCAAATGAATGGGTGAGCTTTTCGTTTAATATAAATAGCCTATAGTTCTAATATGGAGATATAGTATTTCCCTGCTTTCACTTATGGTCTGTTGCTGTTGCTACCAGGCAACCACCTCAAACTCCAAACACATGACTACTGCTCCTCCTTACTTCCAACATGCATTTAATATATTAACAATCCTCAACTAGCTGAATAATTATTTGAAAGTAGTAACTCCACTTTTTGTTTAAGCTGTAATTTAGCACGTGAGACAGTTGTTCCTGATGATGATAATGATGATGATGATGATGATGATGATGATGATGATGATGTTGAGCATCACCTCGACTGAATCTTTTGCTTGTTTTCACGACCAGGACAATATGAGGGAGATGTTCAGAGATTTTGTAGGAAAGAGGAGGCAGAGCCCCTTTGAGGTAAGAAGGGAAATAGTTATATGTCTAATTATGCTGACTGCCCCCCCCACACGAAGCTCCAGAGCTGGTGGCGACAGTGTGGCAGTGTACTGCTGCTGGCTGTGGCACTATCTGACTGACAGCTGCCAGCTGCACTCCTCACTGCTGCTTCCAACGGACCTCAAAGAGTCGCCACACATTCCTCTTCATTCACCTGTAAAACAAGAAGTCAACAGTGGAATAAAGCTGGCAGCACTTTTTTTTAACACAGCTCAACATCAGCGCCACATAGTCAAATCCATGCATTTGCATATTACAGTACAGGCCTGTGAGTTGTGACTGGCTGGGAGGCAGTGTAATGTTAGCTGACGTGTCTTTTGTCAGCTCACACTGCTCTGCTACCTTAACAGTTACATTTGACTGCACGCATGCGTTTATTACTCATTCCCTGCACGCTCAGACTCAAAGAGATGCCAGCATCCTGATTCCCAAATGACATCATACCTGGAGATGTTTAGAGACAGCGGAGAATGAGGTTTATCTTGAGGTGGGGGATTAATGTCAATGTTTGAGCTTCTGGTTTCACAAAGACTAAACTTAAACAGAACAATTTAGACGGAAAATATCACCCAAAATTAAAAAAAAAGAGAGAAGATGTTATTGTTTTTCAGCTCTCTTACTGTGGGTGGCTGGTAGGCAGTGTCTTGTTAGCTGGTTGATTGTGTGTGTGCCAGCTTACCTGCTGCTGCCCTCCAGCTGCCCATTTAAATCCACACCAGCAACACGGGGGACGTCTGAGACTTAAGAGTTCCTGTTGACGTTTTTTTTTTTTTTTTCCAACCAGTCATCAGTTTGTAAAATATTCAGAGACAGAAGACACTGAAATAACTTTTAAAATGTCAGACAGAAAAATCAACTGTAATAGATAAAAAATCAGCAGCAATATGTATTAGTATCAACCTTCTGGATACTAATGTGGATTTATTTATCAGTTAATTAAGTAGCTATAAGCTTTTTTTCTTGCTTTTAAAACATCAAAAATCCTGGGCTCATTATCTAAATCAAATCATTTTATTTCTGGATGAATGGATGTTTCACAATTTGCTGGGCTCCAATCAGTCAAAATGGCCTAAAATCTTGTGCTTCACCTCAAGAAATGGATTTTAATGTAAACAATGCAGAGTACAGACAAAGTACAGACTAAGCCAAACTGAACGTGTGAAAATCCAACACTTCAAACAATCCTTCAGCCGCAGCAGTGGTCATTTTAAGGAATGTTCATCATCATTGTCATTATTAACCACAGGATGGTCCCAATTACACACACACACACACACCGACAAATACAAACACATCTTGTCTGGAGCGAGACGTCGCCCGACCACAGTTCACAGTCCACCACTGGTCACCGGTCACTGGTTATTCCCGGCTGTCGGGCAGCACAGACATAACACAGCGGCATGTCCAGTATCTGTCAATAAGCTCCATCATAGCTCCACCCGTTTCTTGAGGATGATTTCTCGCACCAGCGCCGTGGCCTCTTGACGAACGCTTTCCATGGGCTCGTCGGCTCGCCAGAACCGGATCACCTTCCCCTCTGGATCCACCAGAAACTTCCAGAAGTTCCACTTTGGGATTTTCTTCACAGAATCTGGAAAATAACACATTAGCTTTTACTGTAATCTATAGTGCATCTTACAGCCTGAATTTAGTCATACACTCTGATGCTGCTCTGATTGTTTCCACCAGTCATCAATCATTAATCAACTTGTAAATACTACATATACAGTGGGGTCCAAAAACCTGACTTCTCAGATGTACTGCTAATCACATCGATGCCAAATTCAAAGATCCCCTCAGTGTAGCTGATTGTTAGTTTAGCAGGTGTTAAACTGAGATGTACTTAAGAAATGCTAACCGATACATTTGGGTGCAGCAACTACACACAAAATCATGAGTCAACAAAGTCCATTCAGTGTGTATGAAGAAGTACCAGATTTTACACTCCAGTAACCTCAGGAGCTCACAGTTCTCCATCTGTGCTTTGGGACGGATGTCCATAAATATTTATTTAACTATTGTGGAACAAATGAGCAAAGTGAAATCTTACAGTGGTAAACATGTGTTTCTTTTTCTTCTCTGAGAAAATGTAATTGTGTATTTTGGCAGGAAGGAAGGAAGGCAGGTGTTAATAAAAGAAATAAGAAATAGTAAAATATCAAACATTTGCTGGTTACAGCTTCACAGATGCAAAGACCTTTTCATTATAAACTGAATACTCCTGCCTCCAGGTCTGAACTTAAAGTATTTGTTTATAATCTGACATATTACTTGATCATAAAAATAGCATTTAGTTGCAAGATCTGGGGAAGTCTGGTGCAGTGAAAGTTAGGTTCAGGCTGCACTTCCTAAGTGTGGCCATAAATACAGGAGTCATCATTTTATCCTTAAGGAACTGGAAATCTAGATTTTAAACATAGTGGTGTTGAACTTTCCTTTCAAGTATATTTGTGCAGGCATGTTATTTAGTGTGCAACACACAGATGTTGGATGTCTTTCTGCCAACCTGTGAGGAACTTGAAGGCCGGGTCCGCCTCTGAGCCCATTATTTTGATCCTGCTGAAGAAGGGGAAAGTAACACCGTAGTTGGACTTTGCGAAAGCCTCGATGTCCCGGCTGGTCCCGGTCTCGGTGTCCCCAAACTGGCCGCAGGGGAAGGCCAGGACGTTAAAGTGAGAGGTGCCCAGCTCCCTGTGGAGCTCCTGCAGAGACTTGTAGTTCGCCTCCGTCTGCTCGCTGTGACTCGCCACGTTTACAACCAAAGACGCCTGCACAGGAGGGGAAACAGGGTGTAAGTGTTTTTTAAAAATGCGTTTAAGAAACACGCATTATCCAACGAAACCCGAACTACACACACAACGGATAACTTGGACAAAGTCTGCTCAGATTTCTTCTCAAAGTGAAAGGACTGGTGATGATGTGGACTTACTTTTCCTCGGTACTTCTCCAAGGAGACCGACCTCCCCTTCGCGTCTTTGACCTCGAAAGAATAAAAATCCTCGGGTTTCCTCGGCTTCACCAGCTGGGTCTGCAGGAGGAACAAACACCCCACACCGACTGTCATGCTCAACAGCACCGTTAACTTTTTAGCTTTCGGGTTGGAGGACTTGGCAGGGTAGCCCCCTAAGGCCTCCATCTTGGAGGGGGAAGAACAAGCCGTGATCGGTGACAGGATGGTGGGGGGCTCCTGCCAAAAGTGTCGGGGCGGACCGGAGGAGGGAGCTGCGTTAAAGCTGCTGAAGAAAACCGGGACAGAACCGGAAGCTGAGCGCTGATTCTTTCAAAAGTAAAACCAGTATTGAAACGCGGAAATCTTTGGTGTGGGCACAACAATTCAAGTCATATTAAATCATATAAGTCATATATGAAAGCCATTTTTTTTTTTTTGCCGAAATTATTTTTTCTCAAATTACATTTTGTTTAAACAGAAAACAGGATTATCACTGTGACAATTGAGGGAAGTGAGGTGAGAAAGCACCAGGTCTCTGTATCATCACCATGAAAACAAACTCAAGTTGTTGTGCAAAATTAGAATAAGTTTAAAAACACAATTGGACTTCCTTCCTGCTGCTTGTCCGGTCAAAAATTGATGTCATTAAATGTTTGTACAATATGTAAGGGGTCTTTTGCATTATGATATTCATGATAAAAAACACTAGTAATTAATTGTTCAATACTCTAACAACTGCTGAAGGAACACAAAAGACCTAATGACCTTTTCAGCAATAATTTAGTTACTATAGCAACACATTTTGCTTTGAAAATGTAACTATCCATATAGTAAGTTATCAGCAATAATCTAATGACTTTTGCTAATTGAGAAAATGCATTCAAATTAACTTCAGAAAAATAAATTACTATGTGGATTTGTTTGATACAGCACTGAACTGAATAAAGCTGTAACAATAAGTTGATTAATTGATTAGTCAATCAACCAGAATTTAACTGGTAACAGTTCTGATATTTTAATAATCATTTAACTGTATTTAAGCAAAAACTGTGAAAAAGTGAAGATTATGTTGGACTGAAATAACAAAGGGACCCCCCCCCCCCTTAAAGACATATTGTGGACAAAATGACTCATTAATTGAGAAAATAATTAGCAAATTAATAAATAATGCAAATAATCATTGGATGCAGCCCATTACAGTACAAAATGATATATTTAGACATTGACTGGTATTTTAAAGAGGGAAAATTAAGTCAGAGCGTAATGTTAGTGCTTTTGTGTTGAAAGTTTTAACCGGAAGTTTTGCTCTTTGTGTGGCTTGCTTGACTCCAGTGAAGTTTTGTGGTTTGACGTTTGCCTCAGTATGAAGTTCGTGTCGATTTTGTGTTTTGTGATCGAGACTATTAAAACGATTTTTTTTTCTTTAATTAAGTAATTAAAAAAAAAATGTCTCGTCTTCTCAGGGCCAAAACGACGCTCATCACGTGTTATACAAGCGCTTCAGGAGGCGGGTCACCCTGAGGAGCAGCAGAGAGGCCCCTGCTGTGAGTTCACCTCTGGCCTCTGGGCGGCACTGTGAGCTAAGCTTTGAGTTTGACCCAGTCTGTCAGAGACTGGAGCTGGACTCTCCACCGAGACACAGAGGACCGGCCCAGACAGTCCTGCATGGAAACCTTCACGGTATGACTTTAACAACACACACACCATAGAGGAATGTAGAAGATCTGCCTGTCTCTGATACTGATCTCTCTCTCTGTCTGTCTGTCTCTCTCCCTCTCTCTCTCGCTGTCTCTCACTCTCCCTCTCTCTCTCTCTCTCACTTTTCTAGAGGAAAGGAGAGATATGCATTCAGACTCTATTCTAAAACATTATTTTTAAACAATTAATCTAAACAATGTTTTGTTGTTTGCCACAGTCATACTGTTTATAGACACATATTGACCGTCACTGGTTTCCCAGTTTTTCACCATCACATTTTTAAATCCCAGTCCTCAGAAAATATTTAGCCAACTTTAATTCAAGTGGCTTAAAGAAATACATTCCTTAAGTTCCTCCTACTGCGTGTGCAAGAGGCCTTGATAAAAGCTCAACACACAAAATATGCTTTAACTTCAGTTTATAATTTTTGTTGAATATGAAAAAAATGCAGTAATGCTTCAAAAGTTTTAGGTAATTTATGCGTAAGTGCAATGTGTGCCCTGCAACTTGCTTCAGACGTTACATTCAACTGCACTTCACACCACCATGGACAACACCTAGCTCTCAGTGTTGCATATCACAGCTGCAGAGTAACAACTGTGGTTCAACTGGTAGCTGCCCCCAATCTGAGGACTGACTGTAAACTGAAATCTACACCTATTTTTATTTGAATAATGAACATAGAGGTAGTTTAATCCCCTTTAATGATATCAGCAATGTCCATATTCTTTGTTTTGTTGTTAGAATACAAAGGATTATTGTATGTACTCCAATACCAAAGACCTGTAGGTAACCTGTCCCTGCAGGGCCATGGCCAAAAACCCTGATGCTCCTTTCTTTGCTCTCCTTACTGTGAAGTCCACAGGTCTCACCATAGAGACACAGTAGATTTACTCCATACCTGTTTTATGATGGATGTCAATGTCACTTTTTCTGTGATATTATCTGTCCTAATCTGAGATAGCGTTGGAGAGAGGCGTGTCCCACTGCGGGGCTGTCACATCATCGAACACGCCACACACCATCTCTGCCATGGGGCATCCTACCACACAACATTTCTCAGAACAGGTTTGTTCCAGGAACTTGTACTTGTGCCACAATCTTTTTTTAACCTTTATTTTTTCAGGATAGTTTTGCTGAGCCACAGTATGACCTGCTGGCCACTGAGCCCTGCTCATTCACTTTCCCCACCCAGATTCAATCCTGTTGACCTTTCAGTCAAAAGCTTGCTCCTTTAACCTTCAGGCCAAACTGTGTCACAGGACAGAAAATGACAAACACGATAAAGGATCTGGTTTCTTAAAGTTCTTTGGAGATTCAAAGTTAGAAACGGCTGAGTTATAAAAATCTGTCGTTAAGTGAAATAAGAAAAGCTGTAAGATCACTAAAAGTTAACAACATAACCCGGCTTTACCCACATAAAGCTAAAACAGGTGTAACATCAGTAATTACTAAAGGAGTATAGTGTCATTATGCTGCAAAATACATAAATACGTAAATATGGTCTATCGCTGTCATAAAGACTGTGCACAATCATTGCTAATGATCGAGCAAAACACTAACTCAAATAACAATCAAATTCTTTTGCAGGGATGGATGTGGAGAGCTGCAGTTCAAGAGCATGACAGTGCACAACAGACTGGTACAAGCATGAATGTTTTTTCTTTCAGTGCTTCAAGACACACACACACACACACACACACACGCACCTACACGCACGCATGCACAGAAATGATGAGCGATACTGCACGATGTCATACCAGGAAATGAGAAAAAATGGCTCATTTACATATTTTTAAGCAACACAAACAGGAGTGCGGCGGTTCTACTGTATGCTCATGATTGCTGATATGATTGTATTGTTACGTTACCTGGAGTGTGATAATCAGACGTTAATCATAGTTTAAGTCTCTGTAATTAAGTCATCGATGGACAGAGACTTTCCATTTTTACTTTAAAGTGTGTGTGTGTGTGTCTCTCTTAGCCGCAGTGTATCAGAGAGTAAATATGGTCAATAACCATTAATTCAATGTAACAAATGTTTAATATATAATTTTTAATGTGGGTGTTTGCTGCGATTCTGTAGTAATGTTTGTTTTATTTAAACTTCAGATGAGTGAGAGAACTGACACCATCAACAGTAAACCAGAGACGTATTTCTGATGTGAAACTTTGCGTACCTGTTTTGTGTAGCTGTGTGCGTTTGTGTTCATAATATTTTTCCACTGCAGGTTCTGATGCGAGAAGACATGATTTGCAGCCGTTTGCTGTTCTGGACAAAGCTGCTGTGAGTCTGCAGGGAAAGTCAGTGATGAGGCTGGCAGCACCGTCACTGCAGAACGACTACTGTAAGAGAAGATGCAAATCCTGCTTCATACTTACAAATACATGAGGAAAAACAACTCTACAACAAAATCCCTGGTCAACAAATCCCATGTAAAGAACAGTGTGTTAGTCTCTCTGTACTTCCTATGCTTTCTGTGCCACTCAGCACCAAGCTCATTTCTTTCTACTCAACATGTTAATATTGAAGAATGGGTCACAAATAAAGTTTAATTTCTAAAAGAGGCTAAATCATTTCCTGACACAACTGGACACTGTAGATTTTTCAGTGAATGTTCCTCAAACAGAAGTTAATACTATTTGTTTGGGACTATTTTCCGCCATGGATGAATACACATTTGTTGCTTTAGTGGGTATTTACAGCCACTGCAACTGCATTGCACATTATTCTTGATATAAAATAGAATATCTCCAGCCTTTAAGTGGACCATAACAAACACACAAACTTTGGATTGACTCATCATCTCCACGTTGGAACGTAGAAGAACGTTTTAGAAACTTGGGATTATGTTTACATTATATAATTAAAACTGAAGTATACACATGGTGGTTATTTTATGAGCTAATTCCAGCGATTTTAGTGAGTTGCATTATTCCTTATAATCAGCCTTATTGCGCTTTAGAGCTTCATGTAGGAAAATCACACACACAGTGAGTATAACCAAGAAAAATATGAAAAGTTACATTCGTTTTTAAAAAATTAAGAAACCTTTTTGATTTCTGATTTTAAAAAATATGCGAGCATGTTGAGGCTTGTGTTTGGGGGACTTGGGTATTTCTATAAAATCTGGCCTTGTATTTTTTGCCAGTGAGCTCTAAAGAACCAGGTACAAGCTCCTGCTATCTGCCTGACCCTCATAAGGTCACACAACCTCACTGCTTCAAAAAAGATTCACTAAAAACACCCCATACTGTAGTTTTGTTTTGATGAATGAACGCATCGTAGCACAGCAAGCCGACAGCAAATATATCTCCTGATTGGAGGAAACAAATTAGGAGCTTTAAACTAAGAAATAAAATACTATCAATTAAGGCTGAGTCTGTTTGTGAGTATTTGAACACAGTCACACTTCTGTGGTCTTTCTCTCTTCCCTTTCAGACACTAACGTCCTCGACTGCAGTTGTAACGGTATGATTGCATTAGCGCTGGGCTCTTCTGTTTACCTCTGGAATTCAGAGACCCGTGCTCTGGTGGGATATTTGGACCCGAGTCCACAAACAGGACGAGTGCGCCGCCATCAGTCGGTCTCATCTCTGTGCTGGAGCAGGGATGGCAGAGCCCTCTGCATCGGGACCAGGCGAGGAGAGATACAGGTAAGTGCTTTGGAGCTTCAAGTAAATGAGAACACAGATGGTGGGAAGTGATTCACACAGGCTGCGGTGAAGGGGGGGCCTCTGTTGGGGGAAGTGTAGCAGTGAGCGGAATCAGCAGGATGACGGTTTGTGGTGTTTTGTCTCTCTGACTCTTTAGTTGTGGGATGTTGAAAAGAAGCAGAATATGAGGTGTCTACCGTCACACCTGTCTGTGGTCGGAGCCCTTTCCTGGAAACATCAATTACTCAGCAGGTAGTTGGTGTGTATGTGTTGTCAGTATACTACATATATACTACATATTACACAGAAAAGGACTAATTTAAACAATCCACAGTATCATTTTTAACTTCATAAACTTCACTTAATCAGGAATGACACAAAACCTTCTGTTGTTTTAGGGTGAAACGAAACAAGTTTAATCCTTAGCTAAAATAAATGATGGTAAATTAGCCTTAAGTATGAAAGGTGACTATCAGTATAACGTTTCTATTAAATTCAGTATTTATGCTGGGAAATAACAGTGTCCACAATCTAACAGCGGCTCTGTTCTCGGACGTATCCATCACCTCGACCCTCGGGCTCCTGCACCTCTGGTGGGTGCAGCTGTCCAGAAGACGGGGATCTGCAGCCTTCAGTGGTCGCCAGGAGATGACTGGCTGGCCAGCGGGTCCACGGACGGCCTCCTCCATATATGGGATGGTGACGTCGCAGGGCTCGCAAGGTCAAAACAACCAGTGGCTACAATGACACAACCCACTGCCGTTAAGGTCAGTGCACTCGAAGCTTGTGTAAACTTGAGCAGCGTGATACCGGTTGGTGAAATACTGTCGGTTGATCCTGTAAGTATAAGCCGGGCGGTCTGTTTAAACCAGCAGACAATCTGCTGACCATTGCTGCGCCTGCTTGTGCGTTCATTGTGTTCGCGTGTTTAGGCAATGGGATGGTGTCCATGGCAGAGAAAGACGATCGCTACGGGAGGTGGATGGAAAGACGGAGAACTGAGAATCTGGGACACACAATCGGGGACTTGCGTGACTTCCACCAGCACAAACTCACAGGTGCTCAAATTACAGCCATGTTTTTTTTTATTTAATATGTGTATACATATCGGATAGACGACTCCTGATGACTCCAATTGCAGATCTGTTCCCTACGATGGGCTGAAAAGAAGAGATATCTGGTCACAGGTCACGGTCTTCCTCATCACCAAATCATCTGCTGGACCTCAGAGTTTCCCTCCCTCAAACCAGTCTACCAGCTCACAGGTTGGAGAGCCGGAAATATCATTCATGATTTAACAACTTCTCATCACCCTCATAGGAATAAATGTATTGCATCACTTTGCATGCTGAGTAATATTGGGTGTGACAGTTTGATGTCCCTGAGATATGATATTTAATGGCCGCTTTGTGCCGACTCATTCATGTCCTGGGTTTCCAGTCATTGTGAAACTATGAATGAAACACGTCAAAAATGACACGTGATATGAGATGTCACAGTTTCCTGATGTATTGTGAATTAAGACCCAAAAACCTAGCTGTCAGAGACATTCCTCAAAACACTCATGATGTAACCATGTTATCCATTATACACAAATTGCATTAATTGTGTTCGGTAATAGTGGTGCGAATAAACATGAAGACACTGTTTGTTTTATATGGGAAACAAGGTCTTTAAAGGTTAAAAGCTCTATCATGCTGCTGTTGTTTTATTCAGGTCATTCTCGTCGAGTCCTGCACGTGGCCTTGAACCCTGACAGCACTCAGATTTTCTCTGCTGCAGTGGACCAGTGCTTTCACATCTGGGACCTCTGATTATCAACGTCAGCAACATGGACGGTGAATGTGGTTGGGTTATGGTCAGACCTGTATTGAACGTTGTTATTTGGTCCGACTTGTATTGCAAGTTGGTGTCCGCTCACTTTTCTTGGTAATGCCGCTGTGTCACTGTGTGCTCCTGCACATTTCATGCTCCCTGCTCTGAGCTAACCACATTACCAAGCCAGCTTACCACCAAATCAACCCTTCCATCACACCAACACAGTTCACACACCACAATGTAAAGGTTTCTGTGGCTCCCTCAGGGGGAATGATTTTATTTTTACTTTAGTTTCCACTGCTGAGAGAGTCGAACAAAAATTCACAACAGTATATAAATGGTAAATGGACTGCATTTATAAAGTGCTTTTCTAGTGTAACCCATGTCCCATGTAGCTATGTTATATTTATCCTGAGTGTGTAGTACAATGGGAAAGGGCCTGAATTCGTTGTTGAACTGTTATGTGTAATATTACCCTTTAGTTGACCTCTTTCGATTGATTTCAAAACTTCCTCAACAAAATTAATAAGGACACCACACAACTGTACTTTAAATGCAATAATCCTTTTACAGGTATTTATTTACACAATGAGATAAAATAAAATTTGGTACTCTTTCATTGTGAAATAAAATATAAACAATACTCAATATGGTATAAATTTCTTTTTTCTTTTGGTTTCAAAATACTCTTCTATATACCTTTATGTTCAGTAAAAAATACCCTTCTGTACCTTTAAATTCAACAAAAATACCTTTTTGGGCTTCTAAGTTACACCATAATACCTTTTAACTTTCTTTCAAGTAGAATAAGTACCTTAAAACACAGTTTCAATCACATACAATAAATCAAAATCGCTCAACGTATACCTGTGGGCCCACACACACATTCACTTCTTAATCATCAGATTTAACCCTGTTGCAGGCCTGATTTGAAACTGGGGTGTGGTGAGGCCTAAAAACTTTACTCAATCTGACATGAGCAGAAACAAAAAGCACGTGCATACAAGTTCAGTTAGTTCAGTTAGTTCAGTTAGTACTCACGAATCCCAAACGAGTTGTTAGTGAGGGTAGCAGTCACAGGGGCAATGGCAGTCACAGGGGTAATTAGTTAGTACACAGCAGAGTCCGTCCACTGGGAAGACCAGGAAAACCGCTCTCTCTCCACATCTCCTTTAAGCATATTAACTCAGTTGAGCCACAATACCAAACACTATTTCATGGTGAATTAACTTGAAGTCCGTTTTAACTGGGAAGCATTACAAAGCTACAGTAACAGTATGATATCAAGGCACATTTACATGGTATGCTAAGCTAAGCTAAGCTAACCGGCAGGTCGCTAGCTAGCATCACACGTCATGTCTTATCACTACAACGGTTACTTACAGCACAACAAGAAAGCACACACTTATTTACCTTTTTTCGGATTACAAACAAGTTATTATCAGGACCACGAGTAGCCGACCTTGCAGATAAAACTCTCAGCAACACGGTGCTTCGTCTCTCCTTTTTCCGGACAACAGTACGTCTGTCTGTCTTCTAGTGAAAACACTACCCTGACCTGCGCCACTTGTCCTGCGCCAATGACAACACAGATTGACAGACATTAAACTGGTAACAGGTTAGGTTGCACGGCTGATTACACAGACTTTAGATCAAACAAACTCCTTTTCTCCTGAATAACGATTTTTTAAAGTAACATAAATCTTTTTACAAATATTTATTTAACTTTTTAAACTATAAATAGCACAACTTTTTAAACTGTATAGTACATATTTTAACCAGTTTTAGTATTATGAACTTTTTATACAACTATTTTTTTTGCTGTGTTACTGATTCTATGCACTGTAGTCTGAATGATGTTAGACAGGGCTACACTAGTCTTAACGACCTCTCAAAGCACTTCATACTTCCAGTCACATTCACCCATTCACACACACATTCATACAGAACTTTTCCCTTCTCTCTCACACACACACACACACACACACACACACACACACACACACACACACACACACACACATTCACAATTTGGCATTTTGGGGTCCATAATCTTTCCTAAGGACACTTTGACATGTGGACCGGAGGAGCCAGGGATCAAACCACCGCCCTTCTGATTAGTGGACGACCCGCCTCCTTCCTCCTGAGCCACAGCCGCCACAATCATCCATGAAACCATCCATAATGTAACAATCAAAGCAAACAGGAAGTCAAGTCTATAAAAATGTGTTTTCAAGCATGAATTAAAAGCGCAGGTTGATTGTGTTGTGGCTCCCACTTTATCAGTCTTATGTGAACGTACTTGTTCACTTGTTGATGATGTGTTTCATCCCCAGCGGTGAGCCAGATGTGACCGAACTGCCACCACGTTGAACTGAGCACATTTGTTACGGTTAGTATCTAGAAGGCAGTTCTCCTAGCAAAGACCTGTTTGTTGAGAGATGCTGCACTTGCAAGTACATGATTAGACCTGTGAGAACACTTTGTTCCTGTGGTGAAAACTTCCTTTGAAAAAAGAAAAAGAAAAGCAAGACCCCCATCTAACCTGATATGTCTTATGGCTTAAATGTTCACAGACACTGAAGTGCAGAGAGTGGGTGCAACGTGAGGTTTACACTTCACGTCTCCTCATCTGTTTCTCAGACAACTCCACCACACTTCTCACCAAGATACAGATGGTTAAATGCAGCGGCCACAATATAATAAATGCAACTTTACAGAAAACATCAGTAGGATAGAAAACACAACCCCCCCCCCCAACTGATAAACATGCTATACAGGAACCACAGTGAAATGTTGTTTAAGTTGTCTCTTCCTCTGAATTACAAACTAGTTTTTAAGTATTATTAAGTAACTAGAATGTTTTAACAGTTAAGCAAATCTGGGTTCTCTTACTTACAAGTGCAAAAACAAATAAGTAAAATCAAAATCCAATAAATCCAAACTGAATGCACATGAGCAATTCACATATGAGCAAAAGTGAAACAATGACGATGATGAGTGTGTATCTCTGTGTGTCTGCTACGGCCCTAAATCTGGAACACAAACCCCTGAACAGCTTCTGACTTTATGATCATCTAAACATGCAGTTTATAAACCTTCAAACCAACAGCACAGAGAGAGAGAGAGAGAGAGAGAGTCATTCACCATCCGTGGCAGATCCTGAGAAACACTTGGCATCAGCTCATGGATAACTTGGCTAAACAGGTCTCCTGACTGCTGCTGAGATATCACTTACATGGTTTGTTTGATATGAGGTCGCTTTAAAGGCGATATACCTGCGATGAGAGGGAGCACAACTCATAACTGATAAGACACTTGTTCTTCCTGTAAACACTTCTTTTTCACACCAAACCAGTTTTTAAGTGTCATTTTGTTTTACATGGAGTAAGATCACCCCAAACTTAAGTGTCCTTTTTCCTCCTCTTGCACCTGTAGAAGCTGCAGATTGTTGTGCTCATTATCAGTTTGGAAATTCAAAGTTACAGAGTGCAGTCATATATAGTCTAAAAATAGGCTGCGGGGCGGAGCTACATAACAGTATTTTGGCACCTCCTATAAAAGCTCAGCACCTCTCACCTGGTATTCAGTTACAGTTGGCTTGTTCAGCAGGTTCACACGCTTTGTTTCACACAGTCTGTTGTTTCTGTTCACCACTTCAATCAGGAAGTAGAGATAGAATTATTTTCCTGAAGTTGAATTAGAGAAATGTTTAAGTGTATTAAAATGAGCAGGAATTTGAGTATTTCAAGAATGAAGTAAGTGGACACATTTTCTACATGTTTTCTCTTTGAGATCACATCAGGAAACAGGTGAGCATGCAACATGGGCACTCCCACTTCCTCCACCTCCTTGCATCACCCCACAGTGATATAAACTTCCCAAGCAGAGGGAGTCTTAGGCAGGCGAGAGAGGGAGAGTGGATGGGTTGGACATAACACAGAATATGCAGCATTCAGTATATCAGTAAGATTTGGGGAAATGCTGCCAGATGGAAAAGCAATGAAAAGAATAAATCACACCTTCCAGGAAAAAACACATGATTCTTCTTTATGTTTGCCTGTGAGACGCCGATTCTACAGCGACTGGTTGTTCTGGGTAAATCTTTCCAAAAAATCTTTATCTTTGCATGTTATGAGATTATTGTAATATGGTATTATGTTTCATCATTTAAAGAAATCCTGTACGATGTAATACCAAGTGCAACAGTTATTACTGTTAATTATAACAGTAATTTATATTAGTTGTGTTATTTTTGAGTTACAACTATATGATTTATCAGAGCAGCTCTGGACAAAAATTAACCAGCAGCAGACTGAGTGTGATCTGACAGCAACTGTATAACTACAGACAGAGGTGCACTCAAGGACAGGGGACTGTATGAGACAACAGGCCCCTGGGCACGCACATGTTAAAGGGCTCCAGTGTAAAAACGTAACAAAACATGTTGCATCTCTTTAGTAGTAGTTTATCTCTTTAGTAGTTCTGTGTCTCGTTAAGTTACAGTGTGCAGGTGAAGAACTTTAGTATTTAGTTCAGACTGCACAGACATTATACTACAGCATGCTATACAATATATTAGTTTTGTCTTAGTACTAATTTGTATCACCAAAAACAAATGTTGGACTGCATTTTGTTGGAATACACTCAACAGTTCAACAGGCCGATTCAATAATGGATGCACAGCCATGGAATCAGGTCAGAACACAGCTGTTAATAACTTATCCATTTTCCTCTCTTGATATTTCCCCTGACTCAGTGGTGTGCCATGGCTTTGCAGTGGGTCAGACCGCGTCACGTTACAACCTGATCCAGACACCCATGTCCTGGTCCAAAGCCCGGGAGTTCTGTCAGAAGCACCATGTGGACCTCGCTGTCCTAAACACAGAAGAGCAATACTTCACTCTCCTCAATGCCACGCATGCAAACCAAGCCAGCTTTTGGCTTGGTTTGCAGCGCCAGAGCATATTCAGTGGCTGGACCTGGGTGAACGGAGAGTTGTTGAGCTATGAATACTGGTACAGGAGAAATTATGAAGGCCTGTGTGCAAGTATGGAGGCCATGTTGGAGAAAGAGAAGAAGCTGCTGGCTCGCTATTGTGATGAGCCACACATGTTCGTCTGTCAGGGTGATTAATACTTCATTGTTATTATTTACAAGTTAGAAACATCATGCATATGCACCCATACAACAATTCCCCTAAATACTGTGTATCATACAGATATATACACATGTACTGTAAATACAAGGCCTTATTTAGGGCTTTAATTTTGGCAGACGCAAATTTGCCGCCAAATATGACAGACATCATGATTGCATGTGTTTTGTTGTGGTTTAACTGCAACATTAACAATAAAACTCTTTGAATATGACACACTGAAAAAAACCCCTGTCCTACCTGAGCTTTTTGATAACATAGCATGACACAGAGAATCTATCTGTGGTACAAGATGCTTTGTTTTTCCTGTTTACGTGTCATCATTATTCATAGAAGAGGAGGAAGGTAGGAGCAGGAAAAGCACAGGTGTAAATGATAAAATGAAAGATGGCCGAATTCCATTTAGCCATAGCTGATGTTATTAGTAACACCTGTGTTTGTGTTTACCCCCACCTGCCTGAACCCAAACCATTCATCTTTTGTGATACTGGATCTTAAAACAGCCATAGTGTAACCCCAAGGTGAAACAGACTTCCATGTGAAACTGTGAACTGACTACAGGTGTGAAACTAATCTGACTGACTCGCTCACTCTCACTCGCAGGTCCAGTTTCCCCACAGCCAGTGGCGGTGGACTCTGTGAGCGCTGATCAGTTGAATCTCAGCTGGAACGTCTCTGCTTTTATGCAAATGACACCACACGGTTACAACGTGACGGCATGCAACAGCACGTGTGACACACTCCTTTATTCCTACACTGGTGGCTCTGCATCCATGAGCATCAACATCTCCAACCTAACTTCAGCCACTGAGTACTTCATCAAGATCGCTGCTTTTGTCGTTCGGCCCGACAGTGTCACTGGTGGAAAAATGATCTTTCAAAGTCACCCCACAGCTCTACAAGTCAAAACAGGTACGAATGTAATTTATTTTAATTAATTTTGTAATTAATTCTGTATGGACTGTTTTGTATTGCTGTGTGATTCATATGCTGTGATATATTTGATAATCAAGTAATTAAATAATAAATTAATGCCTCTAGTTTTTAACAATAGGCATTTGTTCTTAAATGGGAGTAGGCCTCTGTCGAGATTATTTATGTGGACATCTTTTCTCCTCCACAGCAGATTCTTTTCAGCAGTCCAAAGTCATCACTGTCATTTTGAAGTCACTGAAGCTCATGTCTCTGGCTCCTCCCTTGTGGATTCTTTATTGTATCCTGAGAAAAGACAAGCCTCTTTTCTTGGGTAAGAAAATGAACATACTGAGACACTCCTCATGACAAACATGCAAGTCAAATATACGTCCTAAACATGACCTTTTTTCCTTCTCCAGATGATGATGATGATGATGATGATGCAGATCATGAGGTCTCATCAGTGGACTTATCAACTGAGGACACAGTTATTGAGCTGATCCCTGAGAAAATGAGAGGAATCAAATAAAGGAGGGGAAAATTGTATTCTACACCGCCATCGAGGAATCCTTGAGACTGGGGTCTAGAGGACAGAGAAAGACTGTTTTACTAACTTTTTTCTCGATGGTGTGATGGGCTGATGAAAAAATATGGAATTGGACACAATTGGTCAGTTTAACAAATTTTTGACCAGAAGGTGAAGTCACCTGGTAAGTCATGAGGACACAGACATGAAAATGCTTCATGCTTCATGCTTTAATCGTGCTGATCATGGTGCCTGTCATCAGCTAAAGGTAAAGCTAAAGCTAAAGGTTTAAGTTAAGCTAAATAGTTTAATATGCAAGGAATATAAACACAAAAACAACAGGTGGAACGTGTTCATAGTTACACGTCTTTTGAAGTCATTTTTATTGTTTGTTCTTTGATCTCAGGTGCTTAAAGGTTCTGTAAATTTCCGTCACTGCCACTAGATGTCGCACTACGCCCCCCCTGAAGTTCTCAGTCAGCAAGACGAGTGGAAGCGACGACTAAACACACAACAAGAAGCACAACTGAATAAAGTTACTCTGTGTGCACGAGAGTCATCAGAACAACAAACCAGCCACCACCATTAGCGCGCACCAGCATTGCCGTGATATGCTCCACAGCAATGCTCGCAGTAAGCCAGCTAGCGATAGCAACATTTGCCACACACATTCATGGTATCAGTAACAACAAGTTAGCTGATGTTACCATGCCTACTGTGGCCGGTCACTAATGAAAACAGGCATGTGACACTGTGTAGGCATCGATTCACTTATGCTTCAAGGAGAAGAAGAGCCAGTTCTTAGTCAAGCTGGAGCGCTTTAGCAGAGGGGGTGTGACTCTGTTCTCTGCTCAGGAAGCCATTATTCCACCATATATTTACATAAAATATAGTTGTTTAGTGTTATATTATCATTTAAAATCTCGTTTACAGAACCTTTAAGGCGCATGACTGATAACTAGACCAATGAGTATACGGCACGTGAAGTCATAGTAGGTGTCTTACAATATGCAAAGTAATGACGCACTGCTCCACTGAGCTGTAGATTGATAGTTACAATTTCGATTTATATTTTAGATTTATATACTGTACACACAGTACACAGCAGTGGGGAACCCTCTGCGCCTTCCAGGCCTTCAGAGAAGGCCCAACATATCAGCATATCAAATGTGTAATTTCCGCTATCCAGTATTTATTTTTCTTTTATTTAATAACTATTCTCTTCTTATTTTAATCAAGTTTGCTTCAGAAATGAAAGGGTTATGATCTTAAAATAGAGTGAACCCAAGTTAGTCATTACTGAGATAATGTACCATGCCATAGCATAAGCTAATGTGTTAGCTTGGATGAACTACAGTGAACACATGGATGATTGTAGTGTTCGCAAAGGTTTACTTGTAAGTGTGATCTATATTGTGAGGCCTTCTTTCCTTCGAGATTGAGTTAAATCCTGGGTTAGTACTGTAAACCCAACAAAGGTAGCTAGAAATATGGTCTCTAAATGTAGTTTTATCAGAGTATTAAGACTCTGTGTGAGTGCAGCTTTTTTTTTTTGTTCACACAGGGATTATCCCGTTACTTAGTTAAGTTTATTTTAAAATGCAGGAGGTTAGCAAATGTGAAAACTACATCTGGTGTCCCTGGCCAGACGTTACTTAAAAACTGACTAAAAGCCTTGACTAAAAACATTATTTCAGTGAAACTATGCTATGATAAAATTTCATTTCAAATCAAGGCTTAAAGGGAAACTTAATGTGAACGTGGCAGCACATTCTGAAAGTACAGAGACACAACTTTAGGTAGTACACACATGTATTTTCTTTGTATTTTATGTCTATGTTTGTTTGTTTTTAGATTTTTTTTTGTTTCCATTAATGCATGCTGACCACATCAGATAAAATTCTATATATTTTCTAGTATTATATTTAGGAGACAGTGTCAATAAACCATATCCGATGTGTCAGATGTAGCCAGGCCTTAGGGGCCTCAGCTTGAGGTATGATTAGGTATGACGAGTTATGATTTAGGCAATGAACACGTTTTACATAAAATATTTTGACCATAAATCTTGCAGCTCACGTGCCTCAGGCTTCTACGTTAAATTTTCTTAAGTGCTGCATTTGGGATTTTACATGACGTTCTGTTTGAGGTTCTGAACAGCACTTTGTTCGACAGTAGAAATGTACTGTACAGGATTCCTGTGAAGTTCAACATGTTTTAAGACCTTTTTAATACCACATCTATTAAAATGCAATTTATTACCTATTTCCCAATCAACAGCAATCAATGCAATACCAATCATTGTATGAAAGTAGGATGGAAAACCAATAGGGACAATGTGACCTAGAATTATTTATTAATATATCAAATTTTTGCAGTCCTTCCCAGCAGTGTATAACAATAATTCATAAGGTTATACACTGTATTTGGAAAGTGTTAAGACCCCTTTAATTTTTTCACATTGTATTATGTTGCAGTCTTATGCCAAAATATATATATATATATATATATATATATATATATTTCTCCCTCATCAGTCCAGAGATCGTGTGCGGAGATGGCAGAAACTACCAGAGGGTAAATCAACTCTGAGTGTCAGGTCTAGTTTCCTCGAAACGTGACGCTTAGAATTGAGGCCAAACTGTTCAGTGTTGGTTTCATCAGACCAGAGATTCTTGTTTCTCACGGTCTAAGAGTCTTTTAGGTGCTTTTTGGAAATGAATTTTGAAAAAACATAACAAAATGTGAAAAAATTGAAGGGGTCTGAACATTTTCTGAATGCACTGTAATTAATTTAATTAATGCAGCCTGGACCTGGATAAGCATCATGGAATGGATGGACGGATTAACAGATTTGAAATGATTAATTAATGACACTAAACTTATGAGACAATAAGCTTCCTAACGACTGTAGTGAGCTAGACAGAGGAAATCCACAAAAAAAGAATAGAGCATCCTCTTAGATTCACGACAGGTCAGTTACATCTCCCAACAAGAGAAACAAAACATTTTATAACCAATATTAATATTACTGTCTACAGCAAATTATTTTTTTTAATGAGCAAACTGAATTCAATGCTTTATACAGATTTTTCAAGACCTGCAGATTCCCTGATTGTAAGCAACTTGTAGTTGTCTTTGTTGGCTGCGCATTAATAAATGAATACTGTAATACAGCTGACATGATTGGAGTTTCTTTTTTGGCTCATTTGAAGAACTTTAAAGCAAAAGATGCACATTTTCAGGAACTATGCTTATTTGCTTTCTGGTGGAGAGTTAGTTGAGAAGATTAACCCCACAGTGGCAGACAGCACATCGAGAGCTTGAGACGTTTCCCGGTGACCTGAGGGTAGTTTTGACCTCTGCCTTTTCAACTATAATGTTTTATATCATATAATTACAGCCTATATTGGGTTTCATAGCCTCCACTTTCTCCTTCTTTTTAAATTATCATTAAAAAATTATATTAATAATAATAATAATAATAATAATATAATATAATAATAATAATAATAACATTTTTTTTTCATGTTTGTTGGGCAGTCACTCATTTTTGTATTTTGTAATCTGGGGATGGAGCCAAACTCTTGCCCTGAATTATTGCTTCACACGGCCTCTGCTCATACCTGTGCCAGAAATATGAAGCTACACTCATCCACAGCTAGTTATCTTAGCATAAACACACTGAAAACAAGTGGAAACAGCTAGCTGTGTCTGTCTACTAGCATCTCTAACACTCGACACTTTACATCTGTTAAAGTTTTATCATAATGTCAGTTAGCTGTTTATTTGATTAATTAACTGATTACATAAATAGATATAGAGGTGCTGGTGGATTTTTTTTACCACTGGACTGAGCAAGCTAGCAAGCTAAGCTAACCCACTGTTGGCTGAAGTTTCATATTTCGCACACGGACATGAGAGTGGTATGGATCTGCCAAAGATCAAGTAAGCATATTTTCCAAAATGGTAAAGTATTTATTTAATATAGCATAAGATATAGCTTCCAGTAATAAACCCTTCCTCTGAGTTTTTTTGTTCTGCATTTCTTGATATTTCACTTCTACCACTTCTGTTTCAGTTCAGAGGTTTCCCTTTTCTCCATCAGTCTTTCCTTCTTCTGACTCATAACATAGAGTCATTCAAATCACTCATAAGTGTCGCTGAGAAAATATCAACAGCCTCCACTTTCAGATGATGAGAGCTGCATCACTTAAAAAAACAAAAAACCTCCACCTCACAGCCTGGGTATGACGACCAGTAAATGACATTAACTATTACCAGAGATTTCTGCATGAAGATAATTCTCATTAGCTCTCATGTCGTGCTTGCGTCCATTATGCTGAGTCATGCGTTTCCACGGTCAAACCACATCCTTTGAGCTTAACACATAAATACAAGTATGTGCATCGAGGTGGGCTTCACTTCATGTCACCAGCTCAAAGACAGAGACAAGGAAACATGTTGTGTCCGAGGGGTTTCACCGTTTTCTTCTCCTTCATGGTCCTCCTCAATGTCCAGTCAAGTGAGTAGTATTCGTTTTTTAAATATATATGTGAGTGATTTACTTTGTGAGATCCTGCTCATTCATGTAAACATGCAGAATGCAAAGTAATGCTGTCTTTCAGAATCACTGTGCAGCTGGTGCAGAGTGTTATGTTTTGTTTGCTCGACCAATTACTGACTCACTTTTTGTTTCTTTTTTGTTTAAATGAATTATCTGAATATGTTTTGTCTTAGGCCATGGCGCTGATATTATTGATGGGAACGAGGTGCGGCCCCACTCGATGCCTTACATGGCTCTGCTGCAGAGCAACAAACCGATCTGTGGAGGGATACTGATCAATCCATCGTGGGTCCTGACTGCTGCCCACTGTAAAAAGTAAGAACAAGATAAATACACATGGGGGACAAATTAGAGGAAATCCAACAAAAGGCCAAACAAACTAACAAAAAGTGTCTTCCATGGCAAATCATGACAATTTAGTGTTTTGATGATAGTTGTGGAGAACGCTGTCTAACATGTCGGTCCAAAATCTCCAACAGGTGTTTAATTGGATTGTGATCTGGTGACTGTGAAGGCCATAGCATATGATTCACATCATTTTCATACTCATGCAACCATTCAGTGACGGGGGCATTGACATCCTGTTCCTCCACTCGTTTTTCTTTCAATTTGCCACCCGTCTGCATGTTCTTAGAATGACCAGATTTCAGAATATGCACTAAAACCAATGTTTATTCTCAATGGACGGTGTAAAAGATATTGTGTCGCCTACTGATTATTTAATCTTCCAATATTTAGAGTTTTAGTGAAAAACATCACAAAAAATGTCCACACATTGTAGCCTCGTCGGAGGAAGATTTGCTTATCGGAAATGAAAGTATCTGTAAATGCACAATTCTGTCTTTCTCAGTGTAACTCTGCGGGAGTGAGAATAAACATTACACTTTTATTTCAGTGCACACCCATGAGTCGTTTTACACCTTCAACAGTTGGAACACAGTCATATCAGAACTCTCCATTCAACACTAATCAACTACCAACACTGTGGGTCTACATGTGTCTCTGAGGCTCACTCACTAAAAGCCAATTATATGACAGTGATCAGGAATATATAATGAGGCAATTGTGATGAAGTCACAGTTATGTGAACTGTAAGCTAATGCAATACTGTGTTTCTGGCCTTGCAGCATCAAGACGGTGTTGCTGGGGGTGCACTCCATCAAAGCAAATGAAAAGAAATCCAGGCAGGTCCGAAAGGTTAAGGAGTCAGTTCCTCATCCCTCCTACGATGCAAAAGATTTGGTCAATGACCTCATGTTGCTCAAGGTAAGGTGACATTACGGTAACCAGCAGTGAATTACCACCTCGAGGAACAACTGTAGGAAAGTGGTGTGAGATTGTTTGTGACGCATATTTGAAACAGCTTTTGTTTGAAATCAAATTTGCTTCCTTAGATTGTTTGGGCAGGAGAGAGAGAGAGATACTGTTCAAACCACATTTGGTCCAAATACAATAATTGCCCGTGCAGTCGTGCAGTTGCTTATCTTCACTGCTTATCTTCAGTTTCCTACAAATGTGGACAATATCCAAAATCAAGTCTTTCTTCTCAACCCACGAACTGGAGAAAGTTTCATTTATTGTTGTGCTGTGATTCAAACACTGAATGATACAAACAATAATCTGGTTAAACCTTGAAACCCCCCCATGTTCTTATAGATACTTTGATGATATAATTTTATGAGTAGAAATCTTATTCAAGATGGATACTAGAAAAGAAAGCATTTATGTTCACACATCAATCCATCACAGCCATCCATTTATGTATATATATATATATATATATATATAAAGTCAGCATCAATGAATAATGTTTCTTCTCTTAAAATTTCAGCTTGACAAATCGGTGAGGAAAACCAAGACAGTGGAACCTTTCAAGCTGGGTAACACTGTCAAGGATCCAGCAGCTGGCAGCAGCTGTCTGGTGGCTGGATGGGGGAAAACGAACAACGTTGTCAATAAAATGTCAGACGTCCTCATGTCTGTCAATGTGACTGTGATCGACAGAGTGAAGTGCAACTCTCCCGACTACTACAACCGCAAACCTGTCATCACCAGTGGCATGATATGTGCTGGTTCTGATGGCAATAACCATGCCGACAGCTGTCTGGTGAGTACACAAGTAAAACAGACGGCCACCCTTCATATCACTGCCTGATCTGCCTGGAAATGACTGTCATGCATTATTCTGTCTGTACAGGGGGATTCAGGAGGCCCACTGTTGTGCGGTCAAGGTCTAGTTGGAGTCACTTCTTTCGGAAGGAAGTGTGGCCAGATTAAAAAGCCCGGGGTGTACGCTTTCCTCTCAGAAAAACATCTCAACTGGATCAAAAAGACAATGAAGAAGAAATGAAATATAATCAGCCCCCACTGTTAATGAATTTGTATTTGCAAATTTACCACTTCTATCTTTGGACTTCTTTTGTGCTCGATTCACTTTATCCTATATTCATGTGATAGATATAGGCTCTTCATAGATATCTGCGTATGCTGCAATAAAACAAGACATAACATTTAAAAAAAAATTATTGTTATTGAGACCAATAAGCCATCTTTAGCATAAACGCAAAACACCACAGCGGCATTATTCAACCTGTCAACCAGACAGATTCACCACTTCCTGCATCAAAAGCATAAACTGATACTGAGGCTTCAGCTCAAGTCTCTTGGTTTTGTCTTAAAGGTCACTTCTCAGGCTGAATTATTTCCTCACCACTGATCGATGTTCTTACTGCCTGAAAACCACACACAATGACATTTTCCCCTGTCATAAAGGCAGAGTCAGAAATATAAAAGGCATCTTATCTTTTGTTCTTTCTTTTTTCATATTGTAGAACTATATCTCTTTCAAAATACCTTCTCATTTCTGTAGCTCAAACCTCACATCTCTTTGTGTTTGTGTTTCAGTTCTCTGGTTTCATGTTGTGCAAGATCAGTGATCAAAATAAAAACAGAATATTTTCTGTCTTGTGCTTTCTTCCCTCCTCCTCTCGAGGTCATCTGTCGATAAAGCTCTAGCTCTTCCCTGCATGAGACAATTACCGTAATGTCAACGCAGAGAACATGAAGCTCTGAACCACAACGCTCCATATATAAAGACCCCATACAGGAAACGTGCAAAGTGTCGCAATGCTGCAAACATGCCTCTATAGGAGACATTATCAGTGACCACATGTCAAACACTTCCACTTCCAGTAAAAGGAAATGTTTGCCATTGTCATTAAGGTTGGCACAGTAACGTTTTTGGGCGGATTATTCATCATTTTCTTTGTCTCCCTTATCTTAAATACTATTGTTCCTTCATTCCTGTGAGCTGACTGAGGCCCATTTGTCTCCCTGAAACATTTGCTCCCTCTGCATTATTTGCTCCACTTTAAATTCTTGTGGTTTTGTTGTGTCAGCTCAGCTTACTAATCATGTCTATACACCCACTCTTTATGACCTGGGACTCAGTTTTCATGCTACGTCACTAGGTGGTGCTCTCTGCTGTAGCTAGTGCCGCAGTAATTTACAGAAAGGAGATTCCAATCGGGGGTTAGGATCATTTCACTCAGCTAAAAGTAAAACTAAAAATGAGTTTTGATTAATAAGGTAGATAAATAGAAAACATACCATGTTTCCTGTTTATTTTGACACCTATTGGTTGTTGGGACGGCATGAATACTCTTCCTTGGGTCCACCTTTTACAGTATTGCAGTGAAAATGGTGCACATAAAATTCAGAATCTAACCTTAAGACCATAGACTGTATATAAAGAGTAAGACTTGAATAAACTAATGACAACTGAGACAGAAATGACATAATAAGTTGAAAGCACATCTCCTACAAAAACGCAGCTTTCTATCCTCGTGAGCATCTTGCAACGCTTGAGGTGTATTATGTGACCCCAGGTTGGGAAACTCTACTATTACTTCTGGGTGAAGCAAATTTGCTGCAACCTACAGAGCTACATTTGAAGAATTGGCTCAACATGATTCAGGCACATACAGTATGGTTTGAGCTGTCTTTTTTCTTTTTAAGTTTGTTTAGGCAGGTGAGAAAGATGTCATTCAAACTGCAAACTAAATTTAGTCCAAGTTCTCAGCAAAGTCACTGACACCTTAATAACAAATAAAAACATATCACATCACATGTCACATCTTCCAAGAAAATAAAAACAAATCCTATATTTAGCAACAACCCAATTTATTGTGTAAACATGTTCTACTATCTGACATTTGATATTTAACGCTAATCACGATCCACAGCTGAGAACTTCTGATGGGACTGTCATTAACTTTGCATGTAGGTTGGCAAATTAAAATGTTGACCAGGTGATGGCACCAGAGGCAAGGCTGAAGTTTCCCCAAAGTTTTTTTACAATTCATCCTGAGGGGGACATGACTGTCTATTTCAAATTTCACGGCAACCCATCAAAGAACTACAATGTCAGCTTAATGGAAGGAGAAAAGTCAGGGGATTCGTCAGTAATGTATTTCAAATACTTATAAGTACAAGTCAAATACAAATACTTATACCTATACATACACACACATCACAAATTTATAGTTCCATAGAATATTTTGTTTTCACTTTGTCGCCTTGCAACTAATCCACTTAAAATAAGTACGGCACTACAAAAGGCCGTTTTTTTTACCTTTGCTGTTTTTCCCAAAGCATGAAAAGGCTGAAAAAGATGTAAATAACAGTAACATAAATCACACATTATGTGTGTTGTAAATTCGCTGGTCTCGACTCTGTGCTTTGTATGTTAGCTAGACAAGCTAGTTACCATGGCAACAGTGCTAACAGGCAGATCTACAGTCACTAGGAGTTTCGCTCGGCCGGTAGCTCGCTAGGTAGGCAAGTGTTCAACTTAACCAAGTGTTCAACTCAAATACAAAACTTTTAAATAAGTTGAATAAGTGAATAAGTTAACGCTTGAAACAGGTAATCGCTTCATGTAATCTATTGATTTTAATAATGTAACTGTATTCTGATTGCCACCTATTTAAACTGTTATTATATCCTTAACACTTTGACATATGTTCTGTTACTCCCAAACACTGTCCGTCCAATAGTTGCTGAGCTATTTCAATCTGGACAAAAGTGGTGGGCCGACAGACTTTGCCGTCCATACAGCCACGACACTAGCATGGATAAAAACTGATGACAATCTGTGTCATTTCGCTGAATTAGAGGTCCGCATAAGAGACAAAAATGTAAGACAAAAGAAGAAAAAAAAAATCTGTCCTTGGCAACTGACCTGCTCCTTTGTAAAGGTGAAGGAAAAAATGTTACCACGCCCAGGAAATTCCAGCATGTCCTTTATTTGAGCTGTAAGTGAATTATCACTGACCAACCATCTGCCTGTGTGTTTACTCTGTTTCCATAGCCACCCACAAAAGCTCAAAGGCCCACTTCAGTGCCACCGAAACTATCAAAGCTCACCACACCCATATCAACTTATATTTGTCAAATGGATGAATGCACGAGTGTTTATGACTGTTTTTGGCGTGTTTAAATAACCATTTCTGCCATGGTGATCACTGTCCCACACACCAACACACATACACGCGAGAGTAAATGTTTACCTGGACTTGCATCATCTGTGTGTGTTGGATGAGCTGCCCACCTTGCCTCACCTTTCCCTCACTAGTGACGCAACAGCACGCACACGCAAACACAGAGTGAAATCTTGTTTTATGAAGGTAACTGGAAACTGTTGTATCCTGGCAGGTGAGTCAGAGTCTTTGTATGGCAATTTAGTTTTGTATCACATTGTCCCAAATGTTTGATTATGAGACAACTGTCCATTTTGCTACGTTTGTTTTCAGATAAAGACTCAAAGGAAAGGTTCAGACTTTCAGACGAATTGTTTTGGAAAATACATTAAATTTAGTGCGTCAGTTAGCTCGGCACAATGACTGGAAGCAGGGGGAAACAGTCTGGCTCTGTTTAAAGTCACCAGCACATGGCACGCCAAATTTATAAGACATATAAAAAAAAAAAAAATCTTTCAATAAAGTACAGTGTATATGCTGAGAGAGTTTTTGGTCACTGTAATAATTCCTCCTTTCCTTACTGGCCATGAAGCGAGTCTTTCCTGATGCAACTTGACTGTAAGAAACATGAGTCAAAAATCCACCTTCCTCGTACTGTGCAATAATATGCAAAAGGTTCAGGTGGAGCAAATATGAGGCTTCATCTGTCCAAACTCCTCCACTGTGTTTCCTTCCTGAGCTGCTGCAGAGGGATACAACCTACAACAATGTTTCTCAACACTAATATCAACATGTGAAAACTGACTTAAACTTATTTTCTTGCTCTTAATGACTTAAAGTTATTCCAATATTCTTAAGGGGTCATACTTTGTACTTGTCCTTTAAGAGTTTTCTTAACATCCTACTGTAAATTCCACTGACGTGCTGATGGTGAATCACTTAAACCCACAGAACTTCATTTTAAATACCATTGGAGACCCAGAGGCTCCCAAAGACACCGAATATGTCAGGTCAAATTTTAAGGAAACGTGTACAGTAAAGAAGGATATACCAGACACTTAGAATATTCTCATTTTATATAATGATGCAGCCATAAAAAGTGTAAACATCATCCAGCTCAAATGAAGAGGTGAAACAAGCTTATACAGAATATATATATATATATATATATATATATATATACAGTGTGGAACAAGAGGATTTTTATTACGTTAAAGTTAAAACTATTTATGGTGAAATAGAAAAAGGAAACTGGCTACTTAACACATTCTCCTCAAACTACTTTTTCCAAAATATGCATTATGCATATTTACCCATAATTGTAAAAAAGTATAAGAATATTGAGAGAATATGGACTGGTGACTTCATAAATACTATGTAAATCATGCAGTGTAGTGACAGCTGTCAGCTATCTTTGGAGATGAATAAGGTCATGTGAGGTTAACCTCATACTCAAACAGTGCGTAGCCAGAAGTTTGTTTGGTGTTAACACTCTTCATTAAAGCTCTTATCTCAATTTTTTTTTCAATGCTGTGCTTGTGAAACTGTTTCCTCCTTTGTGCACAGTCTATTCTGAGCTCCTTTGTCCAGAAGCATCTAAACAGTCTTTGTTTGCAAAGACTTTGAGAACTTAAGTTACCTGAATAGTCCCAAAATAGTTCATACCAGACACGCCCCCGCTTCTTAACCCAATCCACCTGTGCAGCAGTATATTGTCTACACATCCAGCTTTAGACGTCAGTTGATTGTTGAAAACACTGCAGTGACCATCCATTGTGTTTTTAACATAATGGATGGTGTGTCTGTGAGTGTGGTTTAATCCTTGTGTACAGGATATTGTATATCTGTTTTTTTCATCAAAATCAGCTGTTAGAAATTAAACTCAAGCAATGAAGTGGTACAATTTCATTTGATGGTCCAGCTTGTCACACAGACACCTAAAAAGACTTTCCAGTCCCTCATGCTTTTGTGTTGCTCTCATGATTCTTTGAATTCCTCAGTGAAGTCTCAGAGCTTTCTGAGAGCCTGTCTCAGGGTTATTCTTGTCTGCTGAATCTGTGTTTGGCTAAAAGGCTGAGGTGTTTGTGTGAGCAGGCTGCTAAGGTATGGGATGCATCCAGAGATAGGAATGTAAACAGAAAAGTCAGGCAGAGACGCATGAATAAATAACACTTTCATATAACACTGAGACACTTTATTAGCGATCAAATTCCATCCCTTTTCCAGACTGAGATGAAGAGCATTTCTCTGACCTATAACAACAGCAGTGCAATAAATAAAACCGAACCTACAGATCATCAAAGGGCTGAATGCTCAGCATTCGCACATAATAGACATCATAACAATAGTCCAACATACAAAGACTCATACAGTCGTTAGCAATAAATAATCACACTGAATAAATTACATTCTAACAAGTACTGGACAGTGTTTCTTTTACACAGCATCTAATGAAGCAGTCTATCACTTCTACTTCTTTGTCAGGTCCTCAGATTCCTCTGGTCTACTTCGCGGTTGAATCGTGCAGCTGGATGAGGACAGATAGAGAGAAATCAAAGGTCAATAGATAGGAAAACATAGAAATTACATTTTAAAAGTAAAAGTGAAACCATTTAGTTAGAAAACTACCATGTAGCAGTTAATTTAAAACAGCTTAAAATAATTGCACAGACGACATGCTTAAACATTGAAAGTAAAAGTCCAGAATTCCTTTCTCCATTTTAGCTTTAACGCAAAATAAAGTAGTTTAAATAATCTGGATGAACTGTTTTGTTTGTTTGCAACCTGTCTATTGGTCTCCCAGTTCCCATATCTTATCCCATATCTCAGTAATTGCTTTGGTTACTACAATGAAAACTATGAAAAGTTGTAAAAAAAATTAATTATTCCTTAAACACATGAATAAAAGAATTTAAAGCCTGCAAATGAATAAGCATGTAAATAACACTGTAACCTATGAGTGAGTCAGACTTGCTTTTTTTAGGGTTGACAGTGAGCGACATGCAGGCTTTGTGGAGAAAGATGAACAGCCGCATTATTTGTCTTGAGGTGAAAAATTTCGGTGTATCTAAACACGTGAAGTCTGCACGTGTGTTTATGTGTGTGTGTGTGTGTGTGTGTGTTGCTCAGTGAGATCTGACCACATCTAAATGGAGTAAGCTCTTACAGCTAGGTCATCACGTGTACAGTCAGTGTGTCAGTACTGTTATTGTTTGGACACACAGGTGAATGTGTACGATCGAGCGTGTGGTTTTTCTTTACGCTGGTATGCAGTGCAGAGATGGGATAGGCCGAGACACCCGTGGCTAATCCTGACTAATTCTTCTCTAGTGGGGATTCCTCTCTTCATGATGCAACTTGCTGTATTCAATAACAACAACAAGCGTATACGGGCTCCTCTGTCACTCTCTGAGCCCACTCTTTCCTGTTTGGCTTAAGATTCACGTGAGCAGAGGCTAGACACCACCCTCCGAGGATTAAGTCCGAGGCAAGACTTTTGGGAGAAATACAGCAGCAAAATATACACCCCGGGGAAATACATGTCATTTTACAGCATCACAACATATGACATGACCACGGTGATTGGTGAAGGTTTGGATTTCCATCCTGAGTCAAGCAATTCACTGCTCAATAGGCCCTGCCCCCTTAGTTACTGTTGCTATCCTGCCAAGCATTCCATTCTAGAACTCCATATTTACACTGTAAATTAACTGTAGCTAACAAGCTAGTTAAGCTAATGTAAATAGAAATCTCATAAACCTTTTAATGGCTAAGCTAACTCATTTTATATTGAGAATGGTGTGAAATATGCATTTGATTATTACATAAATGATAAAATGCTTAAAGACTAAAGCTTATGGCCAAGTTAACCTTCCAGGGGGTCCTGGGTCAAAAATTTGTTGTTGGGTCCTTGTTTGTTGTTTGGGCCAGACAAGCAAACAAACACTGTTTAATCTTTACATCCTTGCTGTTGTCTCTCTTGTTTTGAAGATGGTAAAAAATAAAACCATCATTCAAACTCTTTACACACAATCTACCACCCCATGCACACGACTTTAACAGGGCGAACCTGAAGGCTGACAGCTTTATGGTTGCTAAGCCATGACTGGGCAAACGATGTTCAGGGGGGAAGTTAAGCGAACTGTTGGGGGTATTGAGATGTTTATGGATGTCATTTAATTTGACGCAGTGTGAACTCAGTGTAACTGCTGACCTGGAACGAAGTACACAGGTGGGTCAAAAGCTCAACAACGTGACACCTACCTCATCGGAACTCAACGCCCTCACACCACGACATCACCAACAGGTTTCTGTAACTTCTCCTGCTCCGTCCCAGTTCCCAGGTAGGATGCCAGGTAGTTTTTATGTGACCGGTAACTGAAAAACACATTCACTGTGAGTATAAAAGCCGAGTATAGCTCTCGTGATTATCAGATGATCGCAGTAAAGTTATTTTGAAAGGCGGGAGTGCAGAATCAGTTAGAGCTTTTATCCTGTCTAGACAAATGAAATTTAAGGTGTGTTTTTGTTGTGTTTTGGCAGTTATTTCAAAGGATGACAGCCCATAAAGGGTATGTATTGATTATTAAAATGAACTCTAGTATTGTTTTCTGATCAGAATTTAAATTGGATGTAGTTTCGCTCTCACAGTAATAAGTTCCACTTTCTCTCCACCCTCCCCCGACTTCAGTATTGCTGGCTCACACGGGCTGTAAAGCTTTAATTGCACTGCTGCTGTTATATTTGCACTATCTTGGACTATTGACTTTGTCCCACATACAAATAATAGCTGTGATTTGGTTACATATTGATACAGACCTTGTGATTATACAGGAAATGAGTTGTCAAACTATTACAGGAAATACTAGATCATTTAAAATAAAGGATGAGTAAGACACGCTTTCATCTATGTGGCACCATTTGTGGCGAAACTGTAGATTTCACTACTAGTCTACAATAAAAGTAAGAATGAGACATGAAAGTTATAGAGGATATTGAGGCCTGGTGAGGGGTGGTGAGCAATACCTTTATAGTGTGGGTGTGTTTGGGTGTGTTATGTGCCCTTCTGATGTGTCAGTGTGTCTGGGTGCCAAGAAGCATTTCTAATGTGTGGGTTCTAATGTGTGTTGGGATTTGCCAGGGTGTGGATGGCCCTCATCTGTATCCACTTAAAGCTTCAGTGATCTGCCCTATAACAGTTTTAAAGGATAAAGACGAATAAGACGACTTTATTTCAAAACCACTGGCATCAGGTCTCTTTCTTATTATACCTCCAACTATTGGGAAACTTGATACCGAGGCTGAAGAGAGAAGCAGGGCACACAGATAATTGATATATTGCGATCTGGTTACATAATGGTGTTGTGAATTTTGATTCCTAACTTTAATCCACTGAAAACAAGTTGTCTTAGGTTTACAACTCTAAACAGCAGTAACAACACTGTGTTCAGTACCAAGAGATCCTGCACAAACTGTCCACAGCACACTCATGCTAACCACCCCCATGGGTAAATGATACTTTATACAAATGAGGGGAGACAGTCAATCTGTCGCCGTCACTCACTTTTTGTTAAGACACAGTTTATATATTTTTTTTGCATCTCTCTTATCAATATTGATATATAATTCTGGGAAATGGGTAAATTTCGAAAGTCTCTCCTGTTGTCACCTGTCCTCATTATTTGGGCTCAAGATCCCTCACTGGCTTCCCACCCACTAACACCTTCTGTTCCCTCTGAAAGCACTACAGCCAGAGAATGAGGCCAGGTCACTGAAGGATGTCTTTCCCCCGTGTTACATCAGTCTTTAGCGCAGCTTTAAAATCAAGATGTGATGCCACGTGTGAGACACAGTCGTACTCACTGAGCACAGGTCATGAGCAGGATGGCGATGCAGCTGATGACTGACAGGACCACAGCGATGATTACCAAGACCGTCTGCACCAACTCAGTGTCACTGCCCCCCCTGGTGCGGGTCTCCAGAGTTTGGATCCCACAGCGCTCCCCGTCATAACCCTTCATACATCTGCAGAGTGAGAGGCAACAGAACGAATTGATCAGCCAAGAAGTATATTTTGTTAATCATGAAGAATAGGGTGACAGTGTAAATAAATGTGGCTTCAGATATTAAACTTTACGCAAAATAGTGAATATGTCCATTTAGTCAAAATAAGGAAAGATACCAATAAACCTCAGCTTAAAAAAAAACAACAACTAATATATAAATTTAATCATGTGTTCATGTCATTTTTGTTCTTGCCTGTTGGAAAGTTCAGCAAAAAATGATGTGGATTATTTATTCTGATGATAAACTCGTGATCAACTTGCCTCTGACTAAACCACGTCGCTCATATTCACCCACATGCAAACACCCAAAGTGAACTGATGCTGTACTTACATGCACACTGGCTCCTGCAGGCCCTCTATGTGCTTGCAGTAACCATGAATACAGTAGCCCAGGTGGGTGGAGGTGCAGGGATCCTCTGCGGTGGTGAGAGTTGCCGTGTATCCGTTGGTGAAGACCATGTGCTCGGGGTTCAAAGGAGTCGTGCTTTTGCTCTTGTGCCTGCTCCTCCTCTTGCCTTTGCCTTTCCTTTTCTTCCTCTCATCTTTACTGAGATGTAACTCTGTAGCAGGAGAAAGGTTCATTTTAGGAGTTTCTACATATAAGTTCAAGCAGTTTACATGATGAATTTTTCACATACATACATACACAACATCCCTGACTGTGACTTAATATCTTCTTTGATCAACTGAACACAGTGTAAAGCAGATAAGGAACAGCGAAATTCTTCACTTCTCCATTGCATTCAGAAAAAATGTATTTACTGATCACAAATGGCCCAGCATTTGAACAAAACAAAAATCAAGTTTAAGAGGAAAAGAGCTTGTTTGATTTGTCATACCATGAGGGCTGAAATTTTCGTTGTCCCCTCCTGAAAGATCTTCATCTATTTCCAGCTCGTCATCGTCGCTCAGCAGAGTCTGGAGGCCCTCCCCAGAGGCCGGACCCCCAGTCACTCCGGCTAGTCCACTGGAGTACGTGGCCTCAGATGCCTGAGCGCCCGACGAACTGCAGACTACTGTAAAACCAACAGGACACACAGAATACAAACAGACTAATGAGTGAGATCAAATTTACATAGAGATATTTAAAAAAAAAAAAGATAAGCAATAGGGAGCAATTAGAGTCAAAGTTTACATCATGCAGTTTAATGTGGTGACCCCAGTATTTTATATCCACAGTATTTGGGAAGATCAAGAACATTTTTTTAAAGCATGATACCAAGCTCAGACTACAACTTGTTGCCATGAAGGGATGAAATGAATTATAATTATCTGGAAGTTTTATTTTTCTGCAACCAGAAAAAGGACAAACATCTTGAGATTGATGAAATGGCATCCAGTTCTTTTATTCCTATTCTATGGTCACCAGGAACCTAAGCTTGCCTGGTTACTTTCTATTGGCATTGTATTCAGAATCTTTGTCCCATTTACATCTGACTTATCCATTCATCTTAAAATATCGAGCGCAATCTGAGCCCGCTAATCACATACATGCTGTATTGACACTAAAACAAGTACAACCAGTCCATGTCCTGAACAATGCTGTACCTGAATGCATCATTCACACACGATGAGAACAATAATGAATGAAATTCAAAGACTAATGAAGAATTTGAATTATGGTGACCTTTCGCAGCATCTCTGTTATACAACGATCTGGCCTGGTAATGATTCAGATCCATCCTGAGAACCAGAGGCGCTGCACTTCTGAGACAAATTCTTTTCTCTAAAACTTGCCTGACAAGTCCTCACTTGCAGAGACATTTCTTTCTTGCTTGCCCCCGACCCAGAGCACCCCATTCCTCCTCTGTCCTCATGCCATTTTACATTTCTCCTCTTTCCATTTCATTGATTTTCCTGGCCCTGCACACACACAAACGCACACGTACATAATAAAGGTACAAGTCCAAACTTACCGAAGCACAGGAGACAGGTGAGGACGAGAGGGTTCATATCCCAGGAAGAGAGTGTTTTGTGTATGACAGTCCTGTGCAAATCTGTGCGAGGGTGTGTGTGCGTGCCCGAGTGTGATGTGTCTGTTTGTCCCCTGCTGATAGAGATTGTGCTTTGCTCTCTTTACCTCTGCTGGGTGCAGCTTTTATAGACCAACGCCTGCCTCTCAACTCTGAGGAAAAAAGAAGGGTGTGTGTGTGTGTGTGTGTGTGTGTGTGTGTGTGTGTGTGTGTGTGTGTGTCTAGTGATTAATCAGCCTCAGGCAACACATTTTGTACCTCAACTCCTCACACATGACAAACCTCTGTTGGAGAATAATTAGTCTGAATGAGATTGAGACACAAAACAGTTTGATGTATTCTGACTTGTTTCTGTTCACCATTAAAACACACACAAACATTTGCTCCCCCTTCTTTAATTGTTATTGCTTCCTCGCTTCTCCCTCTATGGTCACGAATAAGGCAATAATTACACCGACACACACACACACACATGCACGCACACACACCACAACATACTCATAGCACTCTTATCAGGTCAAAATCTTGTGTCTCCAAAGTGTCTAGCTACCACAAACTGAAATAAGTTAATAATATTTTGTTCATTGTTTATTTGGGGATTTAATTTTTTAAAGGATTATTGGGAAATTTAATGAGCTTAAAGAGATGAAAACACAAAAGTCAATCAAAAACAGAGATGCAATGTTCTCACTTGGTAACAACGATACACACAGTTTGTAATCACCATAGTGACCGGAACCGGCTGCACTTTACTCAAGGTACAAAGATGGTCAGTGATGGCAGTAAACATAAAATAAGTTTTTATGATTGTGTGATGATTATTAATTATCTGTATCACGTACAGATATGGGCAAATGGGGAGAAGACGGTCTAAAAATGTTAATGTGGCATCATGAACCAATTCAACCTCTGAATCCAGCTTTTTTACTGAGAGATAAGTCAAGTTTTACAAGATATATCATATTCTAATTGTGTGTTTCACAGTGAACATGAGGCAGAATAACTTCTGCTCTCAAGTAAATATTATTTTATCTATTGAAATGCACCAAATCTGTTATGTTATTCTATTATTAAATGTATGTTTTGTATTGTTCAACAGGGAGTCTTTCTGTGTCTTAATTATTGTGTGTGTGGTTTAATTAAATGATGGCAAGCGTTACTATTTTAGTACACTGTAACCAAGAGGACACCTTATGGCTTGGGTGGGGATGCTGCACAGAAGGGTGTGTTGTTATGTTGTTGTGTCTGCAGACAGAGGTTGTCCCATCATTCGTGCTCCGGTGGAATCCGATAGAAGCCCTCTAGGAATGCTGGGAACTTGTCCATCTCATTCCTCGGCCTCAACAACGACCAGAAGCTCCTGACACATTTTGTTTATAACAGCCGTAGGAATTAAATTGTTTGGATTATGTGTAATGGCATTGAGGATATGTGATATGAATGTGTGGAAAGTCTGACACAAGCCTGGAGAGAAGCACCTCATAACAGCCGCCCACTGTAAACACGCTGCTGTGTAGTTAACAGCGTGACGGGTAAAAACTTTCTGACACACAAATACAGCCGTATCTATTTGGATAAAACTTTGAATCATGCATTTTTACACAAGCTCAGTAGCTCTCATGATTTAACCACCCCCACCTCTGGAAAGGGATTATTGCCCACATGAAGCAAAACCTAAGACCTACAAACTTGTAAATACAGAATAAATGCAAACAAGACTAAGAGTCTAGACACAAAAGCAGCTCTGTGAGGCTTTAGTTAGGCACAGTTACGCTTTGAGATAAGTCCTGTTGTATTTATTTGGTTTGTGCTGGTTGGTTATGGACCCTTAAGTTGACTGCCCTGCTTTGTAGCATTTGTCTCAGTTGGTAAAGTGTAAATGCAAGTCAGGTTAATGTTGAATTTTATCCTGAAGAAAAGAAGTTCATGTTGATTTTCATTGGTAAGCGTTATAAATGTGCAGCTTCCCCCCTTTTTTTTGAGTTAAGTGCTACCATTAACCTGCTAACATGCTGATGTTTGGCTCAAGGGCGTAGGTTTGCACATGGACGGTAGGGACATGTCCCTACCAATATTTGTATATTATATGTAATATATATGTTTGGAGTGAGGTCATATTAGATCATTTCAATGAGTCCTCCAAGAGGCTGCGTCTCCAAGAGGCTGCGTCTCCAAGACAAAGCATGGAGACGGGGATGCAAGGATTTAGGCGGGCTATATGAAGGCTCACGTCATGTGAGAGTATCACAGTGGTACCTGACATTACCAGAAAAATGTCAACTGATTTTATTTAACCACGTTAGCTAGCATTGACTAGCGAGCTAACCCTGGCTTCTGTCTTCTGTAGCATAGCAGTCAGGTTGTAAACATTAAATGCTGGATATATCAAGGATGAGTTTAATTTAAATTGAAAAGTACAAAGAAAATGTCACTATGAATACTATGACTTTTCTTACACCAAACTATACTATGACGTCTTTATATCTTACTATGATTTTTTTATGACGTTTTTATGTCTTACAATACAATGACGTTTTTATGACATTTTATGCCTTACTATACTATGAATGTTAATGCCTTAATATACTATGACTTATGACATATATATGACATATATGTCCCTATATCAAGAGCAATGTTACCATATATGTCACCTATAAGAGGATATATTATTATGACATATATACATCCTAGATCACTGGATATTTGAAGAATTAAGTTTATACATAAATATATATGAAATACTCATAGTAAAATGCAACTTTATTAAAACAGAAGGCCTATTGAATTTCTACGGTATTCAGATGCGTTTTCCAAATTTCATGTGAAACTATGCAACAGGTATCGATCCATCTCCCTCAAAACCATAAATATTGTCCTGATGAAAAGTCAGGGGGTCACAGTCAGTAGACTGCTCCTCTGGCCAACATGGACGTCTGTAAATCCCGTGGCAATCGATTCAATGGCTGTTGAGATATTTCAGTCTGGACCAAAGTGGTTGACCAAATGACACACCAACCTTACCATATCTACAGCCATGCCATTAGCATGGCTAACAAAAATAACACCGGAGATGAACCAGCGTTACGCAGCAAAACAAATGTGCACATGGTACACGTGGACATTTTGTTTTGTTAAAGGACACGCAAGGCTGCAGCTTAGTGGGGCTTCCACCAACCACATTACTCACTGTATGAGTAACCTACTATTACTTATGCAGTAATTAGGTAACAGCAATTACCTCTAATGAGAACACTGTGGAGATCATGGCAGCATTTCCTGAACTTCGGATATGTTTATCCATGGGTTTTATATTTAGAACAAAATGGACAACACTAAGTGGGTGTGTTTGTGGGTCTGTGTGTGTGTAAGTGCATTCTGATGTGTTTCTACACATGCCTCAAACAGAGCAGCGCCTGCCGCTGAGTTAATGTTTATGTGTCATCACTGCCGTTCATTAGCATAGAGGACATATAACGATGCCTCAGTCAGGTGTTAGAAATGGCTCATTGACTCTGGTTGAAGCACTAATGACGGTGCAAAGCTAAAATGGTGTTATTGATTAACTTGACACCAGACACTACATTCAGTGGGTCGCATGATGATGCCGCAAACATACAGCATTTCTTTGCGTTATATAAGCTTAGAACAACGCTGCAACAATTTGTCATGTTTTATCTTGCAAAGAATTATTATTACTTTGCATTTATAAGCAGTACATCAACATTTGATGTTGGTTTATAATTCATTATAACTTAGTTTAAAGCAGATACAAGTGTTTATCAATATTTTGTCAACATCCATAACTCCTCTTGTGGACGCTCATAAGCAGAGGCTGCTATAAACAGATATTAATTTAATGACAATATAGTAATACAAAGTTGTAAAAGTGGAGCTGTTCTATAAATAGATATTAATATAATGACAATATTGTAATACACAGTTGTAAGATTATAAGATATGTCTTCATAGGAAAAGTTACAATTGTTGAAAAATACTGAACATGAATAAAATGTGTTTACACCATTTACTAAATGTTTTTATATCAAAGTAGAGTGTCACCCAATGTTCCTCTGAACTGTAAAAGAGAACATAAAATGAAAGAGTCATAAAACAGGATAGTTCTCATTTTATAATCCTACAGTGTCATTAGTGTTTAATCAGAGGGATCAGGGTATCGGCTACGCTTGTTGTTTTGCACGCAGTCTCTGTGCACCACGCTTGTGTGAGTCCCACCATGAATCATCGATCCTCATAATGTAAAGGTTAGGGTGACTCTGCTGTCTAATAAACACCCATTCACAGATTCTTCCATCCATCCATCCTGATCATTATTTTGAGTGTGTACAGGAACGTGTGCAGTTTACTGTCATTAAAGCTCTTAAAGTCATTAAAACTGTTAAACGGTTTGCTTACAAATCCTTTAAACCTGCTGCTAACCCGCCATGTTCAGCGACCTCCTAGAGAACAGTTAACCTGGTTTTCTGGTGACTTCCAAATAATTTTTTTTTTTGTAATAATTTTTTACAAACGATAACATTTTGTTATGATGCAGGTAGGCTGAGGTATGCTATACTTTCCCACTGCTACCACCATGTGCCAAGTCTTATACAGAAAAGAAGTGCTACAGATAAAAGTTTTCCTTCCTCTGTTAGCCAGCGGTAGGTCTACATGTTTGGTTTATTACGTGACAGTGAGCCAGCATGCACAACACCAGGGCCCGGAACTGTGAATCACATACAGCTGTCGTAACCATGTCTGCTGAAACAGATCTAAAGAGGCGCTGCGAGTCTTAAAGCAGAGCTCTAACTCCAGGAGCTCCAGTCTGAGATTACACATACTGTCCCCCAGTAACCTCCATTTGGAAACTTATCTTACTTACCAGATCGTTCACTTTTACTAACTTTAAAAAGTTACTCCGTAGACCAATATTTTGAAAATATTGTTGTGAAAAGGACAAATGAAGATGCACTTGATACTGATATAATTTCAAAATAAAAATTCACACATAAACCAGAAAAGGTCGACAGATGAAAGTTGAAAGTCAGTAATCAAATGAAAGAAGCGTAAAATGGAAGAGGACAAGCTGCACATTTGAAATGCATTTGCTTTAATTTATATTTAATAAAACATGTTTGTACAGCTAATACTACTATTGCAAAAATGTCATATAAAAAAATTACAGTCATTGTGCAGCAGATTGTGATCAACTGTGTGGTACAGAGAGATATTTGATCACTTTGATCACATGGAGGAAAAATGTGAAAACTGCACAGAGACTTGAGAAGAATGAGAAGACTCTCAGCTGTGCCCTTCACACAGCGATGAAGAACGAACAGGAGGCATGAAAACAAATTCATACAGGACGGTACAAAAAAAAATTCAAGCTGTATTCATGTTTGTAGCAGTAACAGCACTTCCAGTGTATAAATTAATACTTTCAAATAAATTAGCAAAATGAGAATACTTTCTGACTAAACGAAGATTCAAATAATAAAAAACAGAATGGTTACACTCAGTGGCCAGTGATAACGACAACATCGGATAATTCTTAATATTTGTCATAAGTAAAGAAAAAAGCAACAATAAATAAAGGCTAAACAAGGCAGAAATACTAGCTATAACTTAGAAACAAGGTTTAACAAATGATAAAAACTGTGTAAATCGGTGCTAGAGCAAGTAATTGAGAAGAGGGAAGGCAGCTAAACTTCATCAGTTTTCACTTTCAATCAGTTTCATTTTTGTCTCAGACGTTACAAGATCCGAAAACTTGCTCAAGATGAGCTCTTTGAAATCCTGAAATCTCACATTGAGTCTCACGTGAAGAAAGCAAAGCATGACGATATGATTACGATCACTGAAAATCTGGATCTAAACTGTGGCTCTTTAACTGGGAAGCAGCACAAGGAGCTTTATGGACCCAGGCCAGAATTTCTGAAAGCACGGTTCACTGCGTGGGATCAGAAACAGTTTCACTGGTCCACTCTTACCCCTCTTATTGGTTCCTTTTCCATGACACACTGTCATTATGGGTGAAAACTGCTTTTGTGTGTCTCACTATTTATCTTTTCATACATGAAGGTATGAAACATTAGAGCCAATGCACAAAAAGCTGATTCTTTTAATCTCTATGTGGCGATCTGCGCGCTTGATAAAGTGATACAAAGCCTTGTGACATACAATACTGTGAGCAGGCACAGTCCAGGAAACCAGCCACTGAGTGTAGGCCAATGTAGCGAGTCAGGTCACGTCATGATGTGTTGAAATTTTCAATTAGAAAACTGGAGAAAATCCTTGTGGGGGCGTGTGTGTGACACTTTACACAATCTGGACTCCTCTGTAACCCTGCTGCTTCTGATGACGTCGCAATCCCTTTTTCTTATACCTGTAAAGATAACACAGTTTTATTTATTTTTTATTCCAGTTCAAAAGACACTAATCAACTCACTAACTTTGTTTTTCCACCATCCTTTAAAAAAAAGCCTTTGAAACCACTTAAATAAAGTCAAAACTGCAGGTTGGTGGAGTTTCAATGTCCAAAGAAATGGCTTTGAGATCATTATCATCCTCTGTGGTTCGACGTGTCCCTGCATGAAACAGGATGTCGGGGCCAGACTTCACGTCATGAGGCGCTTGAATCACACTAAAAATCTATGATCACACTTTATACTGAATTTGCATGCTACCAAGAAAAAAAAAAAAGAGTTTCAGTGCATGTTGAAAAATGTATTGGATTATAATGAAAGGCAAAAGGCACAAACATAAAGGCTTTTTTCATTTAACAAAAACTTGAAAATAACCTTCTTTTCGTTGCACCTGGGGCCCACATTTGGAAAAGGCCAATGGATTATTACTACCTGTGCATTAATATGTGATTAACATTTGGATGTCAACTACTACTATCTGAGCTGATCTGATCTGATCGAACATCCATCTCACTAAGTTATTTATGATGAGAAACATGCCAGTTCCGTTAGATCAGCCTGTTTCTCACAGGAATGAACTTGTTCCAAAAACTTTTTATATGTTAAAAAATGAGAATAAGACTCTTGATGGAAGACAAGTTACAGTTCACTGCTTATTCTACATGTTGACACATCATCAACTTTCAAACTGATGCGGCTTATTTACACGTCCAGTAGTTACAGAGAAACATTATCACTCTAAGTCCAACACTCGCTCTACTTTGGTCTGAACCAACCCCTGAGGGAAACATTTGACTCTTTAGCTGCTTAATGCTCCATGATGGTCATCAGCTTGTTGCTAACTGTGTCTGTCTGCTGTCTGGTGTTCACAGTCAGAGGAGAGGGAGTCAAAGTTGGCAGCAAAGCCAGTGTCCCACATTTAGAAAAAGGCCAGTTCAAAATTAAAAAAGTGAAGAAATGATTTTGTGTCAGAAATAATGTTGGCTTACTGTCGGATGTCCCAGAATTCCTAGCTACATCCCTAAAATACAGGCACTGATAAAAGCAATCCGCACCATTCTCAGATAAAGATAAAGTGGTTATTTCCCTTCATATTTCACATACACGTTCAGTCACAGACTAAAGACTTACCATTTGCAGCAGAAGTACAGAACTCCAGCCAGACCTATAATCAGCAGACTCACACAGAAAATGGTTACAATTATCTGCTCATCTCCCATTCGCTGCACGACAAGCTCTGGGTGGGCACACCTGGGGCCATAAAAACCCCTCTCACACCTGCAACACAAAGAGGCGAGTCACACATAATCACACATTAACAGTAACAGACACCCACACACACACACACACACACACACACACACACAGGATCGTACTTGCAGTGGTGCTCGTTCATGTCCACCAGCAGCATGCACTGGCCATTGTTCAGGCAGTAGGTGTCAAACTTGCTGTCGCAGCTCTGCGTTGACCGCTTCACCACATGAGGGCGCTCCTCTCCCTGCCCTGAAACACCCACAACAAAGACGGCTGTGAAAAACCTTTTCACTGGCAACGCTGCATCATTTTCCCTGAGTGGCACTCTGTTGATGAAAGTGCTCTCATCCGGATCTGAGGCTTGAAGAATCAATAACATGTTTGATATTCTAAATTTCTTTCAGAGCTGCAGCAATTAGTCGATTAATCAGTTGGTCAAACGAAAGAAAATCGATCTGCTCTTATTCTGATAGGCTATTAATCATTTAAGTCATTTTTCAAGCCAAAACGCAGAAAACCTCTGATGGTTGCAGGTTCTCAGATGCAACAATGTGTTGCTTGTCTGGGTTTTACATTGAAGTTAATTTAATAATGTATTCTATTAGATTTAATTTGCTGTGTCTCTACATCCCTTTGTCTGGTTTTATTTGATGATTGTAGAAAGGAAGTGTTTTACCTTTTTCCCCTGTTGCAAAGCACTTTGAAAGGTGTTGTATAATTAGAGTTTAAATCACGCCACATGCCACATTTGATTTTACATATTTACACATCAATATAGTTTTTGTTTTTTTGGATATGTATTACAGCAAATTCAATCTGAAATGACATAAAATGGTGGAGCTGAAATTTACTGACTTTCAGCTTTAATGGTGTCTGAGGGTCATCACATCTGTATCCTGGGAAAAGTGTACAACACATATCCCGAATTCTATTTATTGTCATTTTTAACACTTTCAAATTCGATCTCGAAGTCAGCACTTTAGGGTTGCAACTTCCACCATCAATTAATCTACCTGTAATTTTCTCAATTCATAAATTCATCATTTTATCTACCATGTCTGAAATTTGTGTGTGAAAATCCCCAGTGTAATTTGGCAGAGCCCAAGGTGACATCTTCATATGTCTTGTTTTGTCCAATCAAAGATATTCAGTTTACATGGATAAAAAACAGAGCAAGTCAGCAAATCCTCAGATTGGAGAAGGTGGAACCAGCAAATGTTTGGTATTTGAACTTGAACTTTGAACAATTAATTGATTATCCTTTTTGTTTCAGGTCTACAAAACTTTACCCTCATGGTCATTTTTCACGTAGTGCAATATAACTGTCATTAAAAAAAAAAGGGTCTTAAATGCTGCATTTATTTTGAAGCACTGCAAAGTGCTACAACACACACATCTTTACTATTGCTAGACTCAAAATCTAAATACACTATCTACAGTTATCAAGAGCATGAAGTCCCATATACTTTACAATACTTGAACTACCCTGGAAAATTGAAAAAATACAATGTTGCTGTGAATACCTGCAGGTAGAGAGGCGCTGTCTGCAGTTTGCAGTCTGGATGAGACACTCTTGGTACGTACATACGGCCAGAGCAGCATGACACCTGTCGAACAGAGAATACTTGACTCATTAGTTAAACTGGATATAAAGTCAGTTTTGTATGGCAGATATTTACCCGCCTCGTGGAGGTTGTTGTCTCTGTGGCGTGCCATCCAAACATCTGTAATTGGAAAGGTGTGTGTGTGTGTGTGTGTGTGTGTGTGTGTGTGTGTGTGTGTTTGTGTGTGTGTGTCTGTCCATGTAACTGCTCTGTGTAGGAAGCAGCTAGGGAAACCTATTTGTTAATGAGGCTTTTCAAACCACACCAAGTTTGTCTGTTCTTTTTTCCTTTGTTTGTGAGAAGGCTCTGTGTAGGAAGCAGCTAAGAAGAAGAGCTATAGAAAATGAATGAGCCCCCACGTCTTCTCCAGTGGAAACAGAGCCGACAACGTCAACGCTCCTACTGAAGGACATGAGGAAGGACTGAGAGACAACATTGCGCATGCGGAGCTACTGTCACTAGCTGTACTTTGTAATATCTTTATTCCTACACCCTCTTATGACAGTTGAGACACACATTGTCAGACTCAAATGGTGCTTCGTTCTTTCACTACCTTGATTTCCTCAACACTTGCCTCTATATGTTTAATGACTGATTCCAAATGGTTTTGATTGTGACCCTTTAAAATGAAGCCAAGTCTATGCATGACCCCTTGTCACAGCTTTACCTATGAGAGATTATTATCTTGGTCATTTAGTCCACATCACCTGCAAAATGATTTGTGTTTGTCGACTGTGGTTAGCGTTAAGAAAATATTCAGAAATGACAAGTGGAAAAAAAAAACAAAGATTTTGCAGATAAACGTCAGATTCCCTGCCAGTTTTTCTTTTGTTTTGTGTGTGTGTGTGTGTGTGTGTGTGTAAACTACCCCACCTAGGACATTACATGGTGTGGCTCGTGTTGCCTGGCCCACATGCCTGTACCAGCCTGCACACCATTATAATGCGTATCATTTGCAGACGCCCACATTCCTGCAGGCAGGACAGAAAAACACAAATCTGGATGCAAGATGCGTCTAGTTATGGCTGGTTATGAATCTGGTTATACTCGCTGTAAAAGCCTGGCTCCGGGTTTCTGTTCCTGCCTGTTGTTATGGCTGCAGAGATATTTGCCTCTGTTTTCAGTGAGAGGACACAGGATGGTTGTTGGGTGTTTCTGATGTGGCTGATTGGTGTAAATTACACAATTCATTTGAGCTGGAAGTGGTGACCAAGCAACTCTTCTGCATCACCATCCAATCAGCCCATTTACATCATTAGCCACTGATTCACTCTAATGATACTAAGAATTAAACTTGTATTTTTCCAACATTTTGTACAATCAGATTAAACATATATACAAATAAAAACACTCAACTGTTTTTAAAGGGTAAAGGTAAGAAGGAAAACAACAAACCTGCAGTAAGTAAATGACCCACATGATCGAGAGCAGTAAGAGGAACGGTTTTCATTGTTAAACTGGATGGATTACCTATTAATCACAAAACTCGGTGAACCCGGACTGAATTACTGCAAAACTCTGAGGTGGTTTATTTATTTAAAAAAAAAAAAATCCTAATGAAAAATAATTACATTAATATTTCTATCAGGACATTTGCAGTGTTTGTGTTTGTTTGTCTCACAGTGTTGGAAAGTAACTAAATATATTTGCTGAGGTTCCTGTACTTTACTTGAATACTGAGGTTCCTGTACTTTACTTGAATATTTCCATTATCTGTTACTTTACTTCAGTAAATGTAAAGATTATAGAAAAGAAAAATACAATACAAAACAGTACAAATTAGTGTTGCAGAACTTAAAAATAGCTCCACATAGATTCGTATCTGTCACTTTTCGGTAGAAAAAGTACTTTTACTTTCATACTTAAAGTATATTTCATTGATAAATGAAGGAGTTTGACTTGTACTGGATTATTTTCACATTGTTATATTGGTGGTCAGGTAAAGGATCTGAGCACTTCCTCCACTACTGGGTACTCAACAGCCAGAATATATTATTTCCTGCTCAAGTTTGTTATATGACTTTTTGGTGTTAAGAATCAACCTGAACAACAAGTAGGCTAAATGACAGATTTAATCAGACCACATGCGCTTTCAAATAATAAGTCTTCCATTCATAGTTTATTTGCCAACATCCCTCAGCATCCCTCAGGCTCTGGGCTCAGCATGGGCGTCAGCTCATTAACACAGGTATGTGGCAAAGTCCTTCATCTGACTCCATAACTTCCACTCAGGTCCATTTCTGAAATGACTTGTAAAGGATGAGGCAAACATCAAAGTTAACAAGTGGAAGAATGACCAGGTAGAATCCCATGTAAAATAAAAGTATTTTGAAGTTATAACTGACCCATTTCTATAATATAAACTGCTGCAATACCTTTATCTCCTAAATATAGATATGTTCCTGCTTCCAGTCCAGATAAAGGATTAGATGTAAAGGTTAAGAAATTATGACATTAGCTACTTTTTTTCCAGTTTTTTTCAAGCTGGTGTAAAAAGCAACTAAGTACATTTATCCAAATAATGCACTAGTATTTCCATTTTTTACTTTTTCCTGAGTACTTGTATTAGTGTATTTCTACACTGTGGCAATGTGACTTTTATGTTGCAAGATACAAAGTAGCTGTAGTAAGTAGCTGTCGGATAAATGTAACAGAGTAAAACACAGTTGAATAAAGGTGTAATGTTGGAGTACTCAAAAAAATACTCCAATACAAGTAAAAATCCTACATTCAAAATATGGCTAAATAATACAATCACCTTCAAGAATCTAAAGTAAAAGTACTTTATTCCTTCTGCAAAAAAAATGAACCCTGTGTTATATTATGATACTGGATTATTGTGTAAGAGGCATTTTAACTTTCATTCTATTTCAAGAGGGATCCAGTTTAATACTGTTGGGAAGTTTAATCTAATGCATGGTTTTTTATAAAATCATATTATGTTTTATAAAAAAAAATCTTTACCTGAAAAGCAACAAGTAACTAAAGCTGTTACATAAATGTAGCGCAGAGAAAAGTAGGACTAAGGTATTTTTTGTAAATACAATAATGGAGAGGAATAAAGGAGCATGACAAATCCTCGAGTAAAGTACCAGCATTTGAAACCTGCACGTTAGTAACTGTGTGAATGCACTTGGCTGGTTTGAGTTCAGTAGCTTTCAGTGGCTTTAATGTCTTTTAAATCAACATGTCACATCCAAACATGTTAAACTAAGTACGTGACGCTGATTTCATCCCATTAAAACATTAAAGAAAACTCACCGAGGAGTGAGAGCAGCGCTGAAGCTTTGCTGTTGCCCATTTCCGCAGGTACAGGATCGAGGCTCGGCGGTGCAGGTTCACCTCCAGAGGGATGAGCTGGTCTGGATCAGAGACGCTTCCGACCTGACACAATAATTATTGAGTAAAGAGGCAGGCGATGCCTCTCCTGGCGAAGACACACGGGAAGCCAATGGGCTCAGTCCTGCACTCTGGGTGTGGTGACACATTCCTGTGATTTAGATAATTTCCGACTTTAAATAATAAAAAAAAAGACAGATCCTGCAGCCAACACGACATCTGAGGGAGGAGCTGCTTCTCTTCAGATGGAAGTCCAGCCGTTACTTAAAAACAGTTACCGCAATTTAATTTAGCCTGAAATATACTTATCATACCTACCAAAAGAAAAATGCAGTTATTATACAGCAGAGTGTCTCATGCCAGAATTGTGGGCTTCTGTTAGATATTATAGGCTAAAGGCAGAAGAAGCAGTTTGTTGACGCATAACAATGTATTATATTTCAAAAAATTGGTCCATAAAGTAATAAAGTAAATAGCTGAGAAAAGAAATGTAGCACAGTTAAAGGTATCTGAAATGAGCAGCCTATAGCATAAAATGGAAAAACTCAAGTATTTCAAATATATCAACGTACAGTATTAAAGTAGTATCCTACAATATTTATTATTTATCAATCATTTTCCACAGATGTGGTTTAACCGAAGATACCTGTAATACTACTAATAATAAGTTTTTATTATCAACACTTTCTGTCTTTAATAACTTCAACTGTACTTGTTTTGCTTTGTGATTATCATTGTCTCATGATGTGTGCTCTGTGTTTACATGTCTTTGTTTTCCCATGTGTTTTATCTGATTTTATTCTATTTCATTAACTTGTGTTAGCAGATCAAAATCACATTCTTTTATTACTCCTCTGTATTATTACAGCCAAGTGTGTCACACCAGAGATGTTACCATTCTTTATTATTATTATATTTATATATTATATTTTATATTTCTATTTTCCTAAATGGTAACTACAGTATCCTTTTCTAAAATAAAAAAGCTTCTTGAGCCTCACAATTAGACAACCAGTTAATTAATAATAACAATTTAAGTATGAAGTTATCAATAAGATGTGTTTGTTTGTGTTTATTCACCTTTTACCCACAGAAATTCAAGAAACATATCAATATTCAATTCATGAATTTATTACAAAACTTTAAATAAACACTTTCAATAAGTTAGTTGCTATATTACAATAAATAGGAACATTTTCTCTCCCTCAGTCTCAGTCCCTGTTCAATACAAAAGGCCCAACAGGTCTGACACAGTTCAGTCTTTTCATTTCAGAGCATCTGTTTGTTTGAATGATGCAGTGGACTTCTTTATATCAAATGAAAAAGTCCAATAAAGTACAGAAAGCTTTTTAGAGACTCAGCTGTTAGACAATAATGGTGAGAATGGTGAGAATGATGATGATGATGATGATGAAGAGGAGGAGGAGCAATGGGTTGATTCACACTGATGTCTTAGATGGTGCAGATTTTATTAGTGGTGGTGATTTGATACATCTGGAAAGAGAGAAAAAACATCTGTATTAGAATTTCAATACGTTTTTGAACCAACACTTAAAAATGTAAACTTATAATTGCAAATACACAAAAGTGGAAAGTAACAATGTAATTTGAGTCTAAACTGTAACAACTGTAAGAAACACGTCTGAAAACGCTGGAAATCCATCATTGTGTTTGATGTAAAAACAAAACCCAGACAAACTTGGCTGACTGACTCATTAAGGAAAGCCCAACAGAAGAGTGCTGGGTCCAGAGAGCAAACAAATAAGTAAGTAAATAGTCCAGAGCAAAGCTGAATATTTTCTATTTTTATTTAATATGTCAAAGAAAGAAAGACAGAAAGAAAGACCTATACCACAGTAGATACTCACCTCCTTTGGGCAAAGCAGTAAATCATGATTGCCAGGATAATGATGAGCATGACGACACCAAAACTGATACCGATCAGTTGCTCTAACTCAGGCAGAGAGTACGTGTGGTCACTGAAGAAAAGGCAGCGAGTCCCGCTGTAGGAGGACGTGCAGCTGGGGACCAGACAGGCAGATATGTGAGTGCATTCCAGGGGTGAACACGAACAGACATGTGCATGTGGATACGGAGCATAGTTTTTTACTGATTATAACTAAAAACATATTCAGGATACATAAGGCAGCTCTGTAGAGGGTATGTGTGTGTGTGTGTGTGTGTGTGTGTGTGTGTGTGTGTGTGTGTGTGTGTGTGTGTGTGTGTGTGAGATAACACTAGATCTTACATGCAAAAAGGTTTGTCACTGTCTTGGGGGTACATGCACTCGCCACCATTTTCACAGTAATTTTCATGTTCACTTCCACAGGATCTGTGTGAGCGCAGCACTAGAGGTTCGTCCATACTGCCTGCAGAGAGAAACAGTGACATCATAATCAATGATCACATTTCATAACAGAATTATGAGGGGCCCATTCATGCCACAAATTCAATTTTTCTTTAAAAAGGGATTGAGGAATATGTTTTTCATTTGTCTGCTTTTCATTTTCCCTTTGAAGCAGGAGGTGGGACCCATACTGGCTTGATTAATCAATTCTTAATTGAGTGACACAATCTGGCTCCCACAGAGACCAGCATCCTCCACAGACTTCTACGGATCCATTGTAGTCCAGAAAATGTATGTTTTTTTTTTGTTTGTTTATTTGAAGATGGATCTCAAATCTTTGGGACTTTTTGGGCTCCTTAGAAGTCAGCTATCTCTCCACATCTGGGTGCGACGCTGTGGGCTACGGTTTCACACTGACACAAACTCCACTGAAGACACTTACTGTTGTTGAGCTCTGTGGTGAGAGATGCATTTGACAGCAGAGGAGTCGCTGTGGTCTGGAGGTTGTCAGTCACAACTGCAGATTGCCCCGCTGTGGTCAGGAGAAGCAGCACTGCCACTGCTGAGTGCAGGGCTGGAAAACATGGAGTCAAATGATAGAAAACATTATTCAGATGATTAGAAAAGGTTTATTTTATTTTTGCTCCTTGTGCTGCAAAACTTGTTGATTTCTCGTAAATATTCTTCCTTTACAAATACTGTGGTTCTGTCACTCTAAAACAACTCGGTATAACCTCTGTTTACATCACACAAACACCATGTTCCTATTGCTTTGCTATAATCAAGGATTATTAATCGCACATTGCATTCCTAAATAATATATTTGAAATTTGACAAGTCAAAATAAACTCGACACTTACCCTTCTCCAGGTACGTCTGTCTTTGTGCAAACATCTTCTTTCCTGCTGGTGCGACGTCTGATGTTATTGGCTCGACTCCTTCTGCCTGAGAGGTGTGATCAACAGCAGGTTTTGGCTGAGCTTATATACTGAACTGACAGCCAGTGAAAGGATATAAACAGCCAATCAACGAACTAAAAAGATTTGTGAAAAATGAGAAGCATTTCCTTCCAAAAAAAAAAAAAATCATCTGCATCATTTCCTTTATTTGCAGCGACTCTCTGCGTGCAGAGACAAAGTCTAAAGGCTTGTTGATGGTGGTGGAGGCACGTTATTACCCACAGGCTCTTTAAGTGTAGTTTCTTCTTTGGAAGCCTCTGAACCCACGCATGCCCTTGGCAGGTTTCGCTCAAATGCTTCCTTTGCAGTTTTGTCAGGTTGCTTCATTGACAGTTACGAGTGTTGTGAAAGCGTCAATTTTCTCAAAGGTATCATTACAAAAGGAAGTTTTTGACAATTTTTTTTTCTTTTCCTTCCTCTAATTTAATGTATGACAGGTGACAAGATTGATACTGATTGATACTGATTGGCAGCCAATGGTGAGATATCCAGGGCAGAGAAAGGTTTACCAACAGGTTCTCCCCACGGATGATTTCCTTCCCACCGCATTTGGCCAGTAAGAAGCTGGTGAGGGCTCATATCGTGTCACTTCATCAGACACTTGTACTGGGTGGTCAGGGCGTCTGGGAGGAACTGGTCGTGATGGGGGGACCTCTTTACGCATGAAGTTCCTCAGTGTCAGGGGAAAAGAAGAGACTGTTGACTTCATAAAACAAGACAAGAGTCCTCCTGCTAGTGGCTCCGTGAGGCTGTGCTTACATCACTACCATGCCTTTTTCCAGCTCGTAAATAGCATTCATGTCAATATCCAAGTTGTAATTATGACTGGGAGAGACTTTTCTCTAATAACTCTTGGCACTTACTAATACAAAAGAACCTGAAAATCAAGGAAACATGGATACCTAATGTCAGCAGGTGTAATGAAACCCATATTGAGGATGTATTTTCACTCTGTTAATACAGTGTTTCAATCAGCATCGTCATTGTGAGCATGGTAGCTGACAGTGACGATGCTGATATGCTAAAGTCATGTGTTGTGTGTATATTAATGTCTTGTTTTAACGTGTTAGCATGCTAACATTTGCTAAGCACCATAGAGAAAAAAAGCACAGCTGAGGCTGATGGAAACACCTGAACATTTGAAGACATTTGGTCATAAACCAAATTATTATGATTAGGATTCAGCCTCTGGCATCAATGGCAATCCATCCAAAAGTATTTGAGATATTCCGGTCGGCACCAAAGCAGTGGACTGACACATCAATGTCAGTAAGAACTGGGAAAGTTTTCTTTCCAGCGTTTCCCCGGCTCAGATGCATTGAGGGTAATCGTGTTAGTAGCTCGCTGTGCTGCCCATGACAGTGTCTTCTTTAATATCAATACCAGGAGTTGTCTGAAACTGTCGAAGCTGCGTATGCTTCGGCTTCACTTCGCAATGCATTTTTACACAGAACGAGGCCTGTGGATTTCGTCATTTGTTGGCATATGAGTATTGTTTTAAGACAGACTAAAGAAAACACATCAAACTAAGAGAAAGAAAGTGAGTTTGTGGTACTGGCACAGCATTGTTTTTTTATTTAATATTCCTTTTCCAGTGAATCTGGATGTTCAAAAATGAACCAAAACGACTTCAGTAGAAAAAATATGAATCTAAATTCTCAAAAAGTGAATTCTGAAATAAATAACTTAAACAAATAAATGAACAAATTCACAATATAAACAAAGTACATATCAAGTAAGTTTCCCAGCAGGTATGGAGACTTGAGCTCATGGAATTTTAAATAAAAGTGTGTTAGATGTTTGGCAAAGTGTGTGTGTGTGTGTGTGTGTGTGTATATCTAAATAAAATGATGTATCTATATATGTGTGTATATATGCATATACTGTTTGTACCATATAGCATCCATTGAAATGAATGTCTTCATACTGTGTCTGTGTTTAATGCATCAGAGCGTTTCTGGCGGCAGTCACAGTGTTCTTCATCAGCATGGCGACTGTCATGGGACCCACGCCTCCGGGAACAGGGGTGATGACACCTGCCTTCTCCTTCACTCCTACAAGTCAAACAGTTGACTTGGAGTTAAAGGACATTATCTTTATTCCAGGAACCAGATCTAAGATTAACATTATTTCTGTGGAACAACATTACAAGCGGTAAAGTCTAGATCTCAGGAATCCTGATTATCCGCCAGCGTTGAGAAACCTGCCAAGTGTGTTTCAGTCACATTGATATATTTTCACAAGGATAAAAAGGTAAAACAAATGATAAGTGGTTTGAAAGTTTGATATAATGCACCAGTTTTGTGAGGTAAGAAAATTTGAATATTGCTGTTGTTCAACAGTGCTGTTTTAGAAAATACATTAAAAAAGGTGCAGTTTTTATTATAATGAACTTTGTGATTATTTACCCTCAAAGTCCACATCACCAATGAGCCGCACTTTCCCCGTGTTCGGGTCCTGGATGCGATTAATACCCACGTCGATGACTGCTGCGCCCTCTTTCACCATATCTGCTGTGATCAGCCCGGGAACACCTATTCACAGAAACCAAGGACAAGGTTTACCGTTAGAAGACAATATGATGCTGAATGAACTGTTGCAGGAAACATGAAGATTATTTCTAGAGAATTACATGGCCCCAGGTTTTGTAAATGACCCACATCAGGAGCAAAATAAAAGTGCTGCAGGTTTTGGTTTTGCTAAGTTATCCTATCAAAGTCTCTGAACAGGAGGCAGCAATGCTTGTCATCTCCTTTTAATCACTGTTTCTAGTGTGCCTCATCTTGATGAGCTGACTGTCTATGAGGAAGGAAAATAATTAAGCATTTATTTTGACAACTGCTCCGCTTTGCCACAAAATTGCCCAGTTTAGCTCCTCAGACAGCAATTATATGTGCTCAAGAATGACATCAGGTCTGAGCCGAATAAAGATTAAGTGCCAGGTTTAACGGTAGAAAATACCTCTGCCCATGTAAAGCACTCAGTCACGCCAACCCAAAACTACACCCTCTGCCTAATAATCTACTAACTGGAATTACAGCATGTTCCACAACAATTTAATCCCCAACATACACTTGATTTTCAAGCCAAACGCGTGCTAATTCCCAGGTGACATTAAAACAGCTCAAAGGCTGGAGGTTCACTTAATCATATTGAGTGCACATGCCAATTTTTTACTTCTAAAATGGAAACCTAACAGCTGAATGAAAAGAAAAGGAGGTGTTCCTCCCAGAAAGCTGCTTTTAGTCATCAGGGAAAACAGCCCATTCAACAACATGACACCCCTTTAAGGCATTATGTTACAGAAGAGTTTCCCAACAGATATTGCTCCCCTGCATTGATTGATGATCCCACATTCCAGTTACCACAGATCGCTATTGTTCTACAAGACAGCTGCCATCAGTGACCCCAGATGGGGCAGAGTACCAGGTAAATATACTGGGACTTCAGTGTTGATTATTTAACAAGAAAACTTCAAGTAAGGGCTGGTTAGCACTTTCACAATCTTTCCTCCTCCTTGCATTACTGGGCCACATAATCCATGCTACGGCAGTTCCAACATAATGAAAAGGAATCTGCCAGTGGTTTAAGGAGTGTACACTTGAGGCAAGAGCCAAATAAGTTTTGGAGTGATCACACACATTTTAAACCCTCCACTTGAACGATATGAGCTAGTCCAGTTGTTTGAAAGTGAAAACAAAGACGAGTGATACAGTTATTCCTCAGACTGCATGTTGTAAATGTGAATTTGATTTTGCAGAGTGACCACATGGTTCATCTTTGACCCAATGTGCTCATTGTAGTTGTGATCAGAACACAGTGGACAACTATAATGGGCAAGACTGGGCTTCTTGTAAAGCACAGACATTTATATTAACTGACTCCATTTAAACTGCCTTGTAATTATCACATTTTAATATGGATTAAATGCATAAAAATCCACCCAGATGATCAGAACAACTTCATGATCCTCTTTGTAATAAAGTGGAATATACTGAGCAATATGCATCATCGACATGACATGACAAATACAACAATTTATCAGTCAAAAATTTAATTAGCAACTATTTTGAAAAATCAATTAATCCTTTCAGGACTTTCATTTAATCGATGCTGACAAAAATTGTTAGTTGCAGCCCAAAAGTGAGCTGATACATGGTGAGACCCTCTGTATGATTCTGTATTATTAATCAATCTGAAAGACTCAGAATGAGATATGTCACTTCAGTAATTGGTTCTTGAATCGTGAAATAATGGGCAGGAATTAGCCTAACTGGTGTCTGGGTAGTAATTACCTGCAGCTGCAATAATGATGTCAGCCAGGCTGGTGAGCTCCTTCAGCCGCTCCCTCGGTGTACATCTGTGGGCAATGGTCACTGTGGCATCACCTGAGCGGAAACAGGACTTTTTTGGGTTCGGTTCATCAATATAAAACAAAATACATTTTCTCACTTACCTTAAAAGGTGTCGAACCCTGCAGATAAATTTGCTTTTATGTGCCCAAGTTTTGAGATATGTGGAATTTGGAGTTCCTTACATCTCAAGCAACAATCCCCTCTGAAAACGGCCGACAGTGACAGTGACAGTGTCATTTTCTTTCAGCGTTTTCTGAGGCGTGCCTCATCTAAAGCTAAGACAACTTCTGCTGACGTCAGACTCTCTTATTGCACTTTCAGAAAATATAACATTAAGCCTCAGGAGGAAAAGAGCAGAGGCACTAAATCACACAAAAGGCCTCTTATAATAAAGGGTGAGGACCGTCATCTATGTACCTCAAGTTTATCAAGTTTATCAAGTTTATCAGTATTTTCTAAATTTGACAAGCTCCAGTTTATAAAATAGCTGCTGTTTAATTTAGTTCATATAATTTACTACCATCAAAACATGGTTTAAAGTACCAGACAAACACTAAAACTCAATCAAGATTATGTAATATTTCAACTCTTCAGAGCCTGTTGATGAATATTACAAGTGGACCAGAAGAAAGTTTTACATCTATTTGATTTATGATTTTTTTGTCTTCGTGCTTTACTACAACTATGTTATTCATTCTGTCCGTTTTCAGATAAGTTAAACAGGAGGTAATAGTGATTGATCGATCACACGTCATGTTCACTTTGCGGTGAATAGTCAGAGAACAAAAGTTTATTCACCTCTATTTTATCACACAGACGGGACAGGCTTCAAAGGAAGATATCTCAAAATCTAAATATGTTAAACCTGCATTTTTTTTTCATGGTCCAACATGATGGAGGTATGTGAAAAAAAAAAAGTATGTATTTTGGGTGAACTGTCCCATTAAGTATATAAAAGCGAACAGGCTGTTTTTGCTCATCAACAGTTGAATCTGCTGTGGTCGTGCAACTCCAAAGCCTTCTTCAGTGCGCTAAGTGGCGAGCAATGTTGGGGTGTTTATTCAGTAATTGCACAATGAAGACAAGAAAACATGATGATAATAACACTAATCTTTATGTAGGATGAGTAAGGACATCCTGCACAGACTTAAGTGAACTGTGACCCGGAATACAGGTGTGGAGGGAGAGAGAGATGATCAAACAAGAGGGTTTCTAGGAAGATAAGAATGAGAGGGAAGAAAAGGCAAGTCACAGCACATCAAACCTGTAGATCACATACCTAGTAGGATGTGGGATGTGGGATGTGTGTGTGTGTGTGTGTGTGTGTGTGTGTGTGTGTGTGTGTGTGTGTGTGTGTGTGAGCGGGAGTAAGAAAGAGAGAAAAAAGAAGAGAACTGACCCATTAAATTAATGATAAAATTGATCACAGAAACTTTTAGAATATTTATAAGTTTGTCGCTCCATCAGCTGTGTGTCCTTGTCATTGTGTGTTGGTGCACATTCGGTTACTCTCCTACACAACCTTGGAGTGTAACAGGCCCAGTTTCTAACATGCACAAAATTCCACTTCACTGACACAATCTGAAATAAAATGCAAACAAAGACTGAAATCTTTAATAATCCAATATATATATATATATATATATGATATTTTGATGTGCTTTCACTTGTTGGTTTTCAATTCAATAAAATGCATGGGTTAAGTTATGATTGATAACATGACGGTTAGATATTATCCAAGTAAACTTAGTGTGTTGACAGCTGTTTCTTTCAAATAATCACCAAGAATGTGATCGCTTCAAAGGGGCCATGGACACTCAGCGTGCTCGACCTTAAACGCTTGAGCAGTGAAAAATGTATCTTTGAAAGCACTCCTTTTTAATGTCAAATAAGCACCTTGAATCCTTGAAAAAATAAAGTGTCCCATCAACCCCCTGGTCTATGATATATACACTATGACCACTTCAGTTCCAGCCAGGGACTCATTTGTCCCACTTTCACTTCATGATTTCTGCCCCGCTCTACTATCAAGAATATTACGAAGGGGAAATGCCACATTAAGAACATGAAAATACAAACAATAGACGAAATATAAGGAGAATGTAGAAGCAATGATCTCGACGTGTCCTCAATGGCTCTTATCAGATTTTTCGGTTACAAAGATACTCTGCGTTGGCTGATTTCTTGTGAGTCATAAACTCTAAAAGGCAACACACATTCACGGTACATGATGTGAATCAAAACAGCCACACCAATTGTTTTGCCTCATGCCACGATGACACAGGTCAGTGCATTAGCTGCTCGTTTCCCTCATTACACATCAACTTAACAGAAACGCAGCAATATTATCACATTCACCACACTGGCATATCCTGACTACCACACCTTGACTACTTTCTCTGGGTGTATGATGCTTCTGGTGTGTGTTATGGGTGTGTGTTGCACTTGACTGAGGAGGCTGGGAGCTGGTTTCACCAGCTGTTTTTAAGTTCACATTTAGCCTAGTTCTACCGAAAACAGTTACTAAATCTAGTTTCACGCGTCACTAAATTAAAGCACACAAACTAATTCTTATGTAGAGATTAGTTGCTGCTGAAGATTTGTACCTGCCAGGTGTAAGTGCTGTTTAGCTAACTAGCTAACTGAACTACCGCCAAAACAAATTATGTTGCTAACCCGGTTAGTGTGAAGAGTAAAAGAGGAACAATCAAAAGTGTTTTCATTTGTTGCTATTGTTGATCTGTTTCTGACTTGGCATCATGTGCATCTATCACCTTTCAGGCGTGCAACGTGTAACTGAATCCAAGATCCTGAACTGATCATACAAGACACTTTCCCTAGTGATGCATCTCATATTTGCACAGCTGAAATGTCTGTACTTTTAGGAGCATTTACTCTGCCTGTAACACAGGGGCAGGGACTTGAGTGAACTTTTGTTTGCATGCATGATACTAAGCTATTTACACTTGTGTGATAATCGACCTGCAATACTGCTATTCTTTGACAGGTCAAACATATCTTGTTTCTTCATCTAAGCAGTACATTCCATGCAATGCCTTTCCAACCCCTCCTTTCTTCCTGCAACCCTTATAAGGAAAGTTGATCCATCCTCTAGTAGAGCACAATGCCAAAAGTCTCGCCCAGTGCTTTTCCTACACACTCCCTTGTTTTTTTCCTTCCTGAAGTCCTCCAGCAGGATGTGTATCAGCATTTATTGTTTGATTTCCTAGGTGAGGAGTCGTTAAAACTTTAATTCATTGATCACATCCTGATAAGATTTCAATGCATCAAACATCCTTCAGGGAAAGCCAGGATGGTGCAACATCATTTGCCTACAAAGAACACCAATGCAACCACATTACACAACTCACACACACACGCACACACACACGCATGCCCACTTACCTCCAGGGCGTTCATGGTTGCGATCAGTGTGCAGCAACATTGCGATGGGCATTCCAACGTTTTTGGAGCGACCAGCAACCAGCACATTCTTCCCAACCGTCTCAATACCTGAAAACACAGGGGACAATATTTTTAATAAATATGTCTGACTGAAGAGAGTTTTAATGTGCAAGGAGCAAATTCACCTGATTATCAAAAAATACTGAAAATTAATTAAAAAAATAGTCCCACAGAGCCTGTGAAAGTATTTTACCTGTGATCATACAAGCATGTGGCAGGGAGGTTAATCTGCCAGTTGCATCACAGCCTGGCACCACAATGTCGCCTGTGTGACAATTACTATAATCATGTCAGACAAGACCAAAGTCATTAAAGTGATTAATAGTGGGAGGATAGGTAGGTCTGATAAACAGGTGATAGATTTGCTGATTTGCATTCCATATATGCATGATGGCCAGGCATGTTGTCAACTAATGGTCACAGCTACATAAAGTTTATGTAGATTTGACTTACCGGTATTTATTTGCTTCTTTAATTATGTCAGTGTACATTAATTGTTTGTGTAATATCAGTTTTATATCTGAAAGTTACCTTAGTCAACATACTTCATCAGTTTCACATTTAATAAAATCCAGTTAACCTTCACAAGCCCCGAGTTTAAACAACGCAAAGATGAGGATTAAATATAAATCTAAATCTTAAATATAGGAGGAGGAAGTCCAGTTTGAATTACGTCTTCAGCATCCATGAGTCTGAAGGCACATCAGATGCGAACAGTGCACAGAGCTTTATAATCCTCTGAGACAGGATTTTAAAACTCTGTAAAGTTATCATGGCGGCCATTATTTTATCTTTCATTGTGATGATGGCAATGAAACCAGTAGAAATGCAGCATTTATGTAGCAAAGTAAGATACCACCCATGTGTTCTCTCACTGCTCCGTTGGGCCAACGCAGCACCCAATGGCACATGCAAAAGTTGAGTCAGGTTCAACTTGTCTGCCTGATGACGCTGTGTTTTTTTGCCATGTTTGGACCCAATCAAATGAATGACGTGGCTGCGTTGTTTCATGCAAGGATGAGGTCAGTCTGAACACGGCCATAAAGTGCTCTACAAGATGAAAAAGCTGGCATTCTTCAAGCAATCTTGGGTTGTGGAGGAAAGGTACATTACAAGTATTTAGTTAGTCAAGCATATTAGTGTTTAAAACCTCCTCTAGTCTATTGTCTACATTGCTCATGCATGAGGAGCATAAGAGTGTGAGCCTGAACATACAGATGGACAGTGGAGAAGTAGATTTTGATGATTGATTTGCTTTGCTGAAGAGAAAATCAGAACAGATCTTAACTTGACGATCAAAACTACCTGGGAATTGAAAGAATTCACTTATCACATTAACAACATCCCCATCATCATAAACACTGCATCGAGAAAAGCCCCAGTGTTGTCAAGGGCCCTCCCTGCCCTCTCGTGGTTGCCAAATTTCTCATCAACAACAGTTACCTGAACTGAATAACCACATCAGCACTGAAGCTTTAGCTTTGCTTGTCCATCAACAACAGCACCCTCTTCTGGGTTTGATCAGAAAGGCAACCAAGGGGTTACTTCCTATAACAGCTAGTTTTCTGATATTATAGTTGTTTCACTGCCTGTGGAATCTCTAAATACAACCAGTGCTGTGACGTCCCCCTCTAGTTTTAAATGCAAGCGTGTCTGCTACATATCAAGAATAAAGTAAAATAAGTTACTGAAACTTTATTCAAGAAAATTTTGAACTATATATTTTTTTTAACTCACGCAAGTTTATCTGAAGCGGTTTTGAGAAAAAAAATTCATTACACCAATTTACATTTGCTACTGCACATTCAGCCATAGTTCTTAGTTGGCAGAATATTTACATCCTTCACTTGGTCTAGACTCTAGAGGATGACTGGCTGGTCCAACACATTATCACAGTGGACAGGTTTTAGGTTGGAAAATGACTGTTTGGCACCATCTGGTGGGTCATGCATGGTAAGACAGGAACATGCCTGCTCCTCCCTTTGCCTCCAGAATGGACTTTTACATTTTTGTAAATTAAGTTCAAACATTTATTGAAGTTTGTCGTCTTTTCGTTATGAGTTACGGTGTGAGTTAAATTCAAGGTAACAGCAAAGACAAAAGCAACAGGGTACACTGAATAAGCCCCTGAGGAATACTGATAATCTACTCCACTCTGTATAGTGTTGATAGATCTTTAATGCCCTCTACAGGATTAGTTGTTTGCAACAATACAAATGCACCATGAAAACTGTGGCAAAACAACAAAGTTAACAACTGAAATTAAGAAGAAAAAAAATGTTTTCTTCAATGATCATGAGTAATGGAGCTGAAGAGGTTCACCTGCTCTTTTGATGATCTCCCAGACAGCTGCAGGCGTGGCAGGCACCATGGATCTCTGGTCCAGACACAGCTTCCCAATATTCACAATATGGAAACCATCCACATCCTTCTCTGGAGCGATGGCATTACACACTGCCCGCTCATTGATATGCTCTAACAAGGGGAGAGAGTTGGACAGATACTCAGTGATGTATTACATATGATGAAACACACAACTTAAAGACTAATTGTTGATCGCTACACTCTACACTTGTATTACATGCTGCTGTAAACGTCATCATAAATTGAATGATGTGTGAAGAAAGTCTTGACAGGCTGATGTAACCCTGGTTATAAACACAATAACAAATAGTTATAAATAGCGATATAAATAACTGAATAGATAAAAATAACTGGTTTTATGTGAATTAAAAAAAATCATAACTCATTTTATTTGAACTTTTATTCAGCATCCCCATCCTTTAGTGTCATGAAAATGTAGTTGACAAAAAAAAAATTCAAGACTAGATTGAACATTTATCCTAAACAAGATAAGGAACAAAATAGTTTTAGTGGAACTTGCCTTCTATCTATTGTTAATAATTGTATGTGTTGTGTATTGTATGTGTGTTAATGTTTGTTGGTACAGTTTAGGTCCAGTAGTTTAAAGTTCTTTGTTATATAGTGACACATGGCTTGTGTCCTCAGACAAATTTAAACCTTTGTGTACAAGTAAATTGGGGGTAAAATCAGGTCATTTAAAGGGAATACACTTGAGACCTGCTGTTAAAAAGGCTAAACTTTATTATGTAGGCAGGATCACCAGAAACTGAACCGCAATGACTAATTAAATTTTGGTTGACTTTGATGTCAGTGAGGAAAACTCATCTGCAGCTGTGGCCCATGTTTACCGGGAAGTGGCAGCTGCACCAACAGGCCGCTGACCCTCCAGTCACGGTTCATCTTGTCAATCAGCTCCAGCAACTCCTCCTGGGAGACGGAGCTAGGCCGCACCACTGTATCACTGGAAATACCTAAAGACCACATGCACATCACACACATACGCCATGTTCAAAATCTTGCCATGTGCATGTTAGTACGCAGTTGTGTGAAACTGCACTACATCATATTAGTTTTGCTTATGAAACATGTGTTAATCAATGTGTATCCATGTGTCCATGCATAGAAATGTGAAATGCATTAGGCTAGATCTTTGTTGTGTTCGTTCATTTGCCACATTGTGTAAACAGTTTTCAGAAATGCGTGCAATGCTTATATCTGACCCAGGATGCTGGCTGCCCGGGTCTTGTTCTTAACATATGTACGACTGGCTGGGTCGTCCCCAACTAAGACCACTCCTAGGTGGGGTCTCATGTTGCCCTGAGCCACCAGCTCTTCCACATCACGTTGGATTTCTCTGTGGAGCTGACGAGCCAACTCTGTCCCCGAAATCACCACAGCAGCATGCCTGGGGAGGTAAATCATACAGAGAGCCCAGACCACATCACAAAAAATATACACACGTTATTTCAAATAAAATATTAGTTAACTGACGAATTCCCTGATTCCAGCTTCTCAAATGTGATTAATTGTTGGTTCATTTAGTCATGGTGATAGTTCATTAAATGTATTTGGGATTGAACTGTTGGTAAGACAAAACAAGCAATTTAATTTTGTCAGCTTCAGCTCTGGGAAATTGTGATGGTTGATTTTTTTCCCCTATTAGGATTAGTTGAAGCTCTGCAAGTAGCAATATTTATTATCAGTTAACGTTCTTGATTAATTGAATAGTTGTTTTGTCTGTAAAATGTCAAAAATTCAGAAAAATGCCCAACACAATTTCCAACAACCCTAAGTGACATCTATAAATGACGCTTCGTTCAACCAGCTATCCACATCCCAAATCTTTTTCGTTTACTTTTCTGTAGTCATAAAACCTTCACATTTAGGAAACTGGAACCAGGAACTGTTTAGTATTTTCTACTTTTAAAAAATGACCATTATCAAAACAGATCCCAATTAATTTTCTGTTGATTGACTAATATATTAATTGATTGATCGAGTAATCATTGCAGCCCTATAAAACACAGTACACTGAAAAAATAGATTTTTTTTCCAGCAAAATTATGTCAAAATGTTTTTGACATATTTGGTGCTGTAACAGACAAATGCCCCAGGTTTAATCCATATAATATCTGTCAATATAATATGATTAATAGCAATGTTATCAGAAATTTGCACCACTGCTCGTCTTATTCAGACCCTGTTTAAAATTCTAGCTCCAACACCTCAGTTGAACATAGTAGGTTATGTCAAGGCTGTTTATCTAAAGTTGTGTTTTATCAAATAGCGTAATAACTGATCATTTGATATTTTCAATTCTTGTGTACCGGTTCATTCCCCTTTGTATATCTGGGGAAATAATAAAATGGGGATTAACAGGGGCCCAACAATACATTTTTGCCCGCGGCCTCCGAGGACGTTAATCCGGTCATGGTAACGGAAAAGACTGAAAATAATCGTTAATTAGTAACCAGAGTAACGAATCATCGTTATTCTGCTCTTGTCTTCCGGGTGGAAAAATGATTTATGCTTTTGTTCTTGACATGTTGGCGGTTAATTAGGAAACCTTGGTTAGTAAGCACACGGTAATTATTAGCCCCGGTGATTCATATTTGACCGTTTAACTGAAGCTAACCGTCCTTTAGCAGCAGCCAACATTATACACATGCAATGTGCTCTTTAGTTATGTAACTGTGACCGGTTTGTTGACAGCGTTTTTAGATTTAACCTGACCAGTAATTCACCTTCCAGTTGAAAGTACGGTGCGACACCTGCCCTCTCTTCCGTGAACGGTGAAACCTGCTGTCAATCACCAATCCGCTAACACGTGACGGTACACACGCCTTCACCGGCTCATCCATCCCTTCGCAAAGTAATACCCCACATTTAAAGACAAAAACAGCGGTGTTTTAAATGTGGTGCACTTTACCTCGTCGCCGACTGATGTAGATGTCTCCTTTGACTCTCGCATTTTCTGTGCATCCGCAGTTTGGCCCGACAGCAGTGATGGTGTAACGTTAACGGGCTACAAATCCTGAAGGAGGAGCGTAGCGGTGAAACAGAGGCCGCCATGTTTGTGTGCGTGTGTCGCAGAGCGTGTGTACGTCGTGCGTGTGTCTGGTATGAGAGGGGGGGTGGGGTGGGGGTTAATGATAGGCTGAAGCCTCTGTACACACTCCACATACTGAACATACTGTACATATCTTATTAACTTGTTTGTAGTGGATTCTTTGTTATTCATTATATATATATAAATTGGATTTAAAAAAAACAAGATCCTCTGGGCCTCAAAAAGCCCCAAGTTATCTTCACATATTTTAATTAATCACAATATTGTTAGAACTTTGTGCTGCTTATAGCATATAATATCAACTCTATTAGGTCCCACATCCTCCACCTTGTCCTGTTAAGCTGTGATCCTCACATTTGATCATATTCGATGGCTTGTACTGGAGCATTTGTATGCAAACTGTTGTACACATTATATCAATTCTAGTATATTTAAGTGTAATTTAGAATTATGGATTCTTTTTTCATTGGGCTCTTATTTCATAGCCACATATTTCAGAGCAAATCAAAGTGTAGCCATATAAATATCACAGTATACAAAAAGCAGTGAATGTCACAGCTGTGCTCTGCTTTGCCACAAGATGACAGCAAATATTTGCTGCATTAACTGAATTGTGGAGGATCCATTTAAAATACTTGAAATTTCAGAGAGAGGAAAATGAACACTAGGTGTCCACTAGGAATATGATAAACAGATCACATGTATGTAAAATATCTGACTGGATGTTGATCCTTTAGTCCAGAAAGGGAGCCGCACAGCGATGTTCATGCATACAAATGATTCAACAGAACCAAGATTATTACCCACAAACTTGATGGTTTAACCGGACCAATTAATAAAATAAGGGCAGAGTAAACAATATGGGGACACATGGAAACATCACTTATACAAGCCATTCATATGCAGCCAAGAATAAGGTGATGGCTGGATGCATGGTTGGATGCACAAAGTAGGCTGTATGATTGTGACTACAATGAATTTCCTCATTCATTTCAATATTTAATCAAGACTACAATTGGTTCTCTGTTAGTTCTCTAAACATAATCATAAAAAGCAGAAAAGCTGATATTTTTGTCAGTGTTTAATATGTTCAGTGTAAACATTTTGTCACCATATTGATAAAAACGTAACCCTGGGTGAAAGAAGTTGAGACAAAGAGGCTTTGCAGCACATATGCACAACATAATCACACATAAAATTCATGTACGTTTTCAGTGTGAACTTTCACTACAAATTCACCGACAAGGACGACTGCATGTGGTTTTTGCAAAGGGTTGTCACACCTGCAAACCAAAAGATGTGTAGGAGTAAAAGCAATCATGCAAAACAAAAAATCAACTCACACTGTCACTGACACTTATTGGTGAATATATTAAATCACCACAATTCAGTCCCGTGACCATCAAACCCACATTTATGTTACATGTGAATGGAGTTACTTCACATGATGTCTATTATTGTATTTGTATCATGTTATATTAAGTAAAATGTCCAAAAACCACATCCACACAACTTTTCCTCATAAGAAACAAGCTCTTAGTATGAGAAACATGTAAGTGGAGCTAAAAAGAAACACAACTCCAAATGAATGCTAATGTTGCTCATGTTGTTCATTTTTCTGTGCTGCCACTGATGGCCAAAAGTTCAATCCATGCAGTGTGTGAACAAGCAACAGTATTATGAGCCAGCTATCTTTACACTCAGCATTGCAAGTAAGATATACATCAGGTAACACTATGGCAACTGTTCAAATAAGGACTAAACAATCTATCTCACAATAGGGCTGGTTATGTAAGTGGATTCCTGCAGGTTGGTGTTAAAAAGTTCAAGAAAAGAAAGTTAGGGGCAATTTTAAAGAAAGACATTAAAGAAAGAGAAAATAAAATGTTAATGCATCGTACACGTCTGATAAAATCTAAAATAAAGAATCAATATGTATGAAGCTCGGCACAAAAAAAACCACCTGTAACACACATTCAGACTAAAGGTTTGTTTGAGTGTATTCAGAAAATCTGGTAAACACCGCACCCAAGCATGCTTGCCTGGGCACGGGCCTTATGGAGAATGTATGAATTATCCTGTGTGACAAAAGCTAAGCTACAGTTTACTTAATGACTGGCTTTAACTACATGGTCTGTTTGCCAACCCATAGGTAAATTACGTGACTCCAAAAACATTTGCTTTTTATATATATATATATATATATATATATATATATTAAATTACATTTATTAAAACAACGCAAACTGCAGACTACACGGTGAAAAGTACAGTCGCCAACCAGGAACACGACTTGGAATGAGAAGACTCCAGGAAAGCAAGAACAAAGAGGATCAATTTCCTGTAACTGTGATGAAGCTGCGATATTTGTTATGTGACTGTCAGACAGCATACAGAACATCTGAATCACAAGATGTTGACCCCTCAGTGGTTGACAAGTACTGCTGTTAAAAAACTGTTACAATTACAAGCTTCTGAACAGGGTTGCTACTCACACTGACTCTTCACATAAAAATTTCATGCCTTTTACTCTGGATGGGTAAAGGGTTTGACAGTCCCCTGTGCTGTTTTTTCAGGTACCTTAAAATGAAAAACTTTGCCTTAAAAAACGATCCTGTCTTCCCGTCTCAAACTCCCACCAGGTGTTTGACCTTCTGTACTCACAGAGATGCTGCTATAAACACACGTCAACACATACGTGTATCAGACTTTTGATGTTTTGTGTGACCGTCCTTGGAGCATCTTAAAAAAATGGCAGCATGACTTTGGTCAGAAGATTGCAGATAAGACTCATCCATTGAGATGATCCATACAACCTGACAAGGTCAAATCCAGTTTAAAATAGCTAACCAAGTCAATTTGATCTCTCTCGAGCCCATGCTGATGCTGTGGCCTTGTTGTTTTAGGCAAAACATCTCGGGCCAGTTTCACAAAGATAGACTTTGACTGTGGCTTACACTTAACAAATAGTCTGACCTCAGATAGACGTCTAAATTCATCTGTTGCACAACGCAGTTTAGTTCTTGACTATCTTAAACCGGACTGTGGTACAATGAATTCTGGATAAATTAAGACTTTTTTTCAAAAGCAAAAAATGTTTGTCTTTGAAAGAATTCATCATTTACAAGGACATTGCTGTGGCCTCTAAAACCTCTTTCCCATCTCATTGCTCTCTCCATAACAATGTTATTAAACCACAAATTGTGACCCAGGCATGTTTCTGTTTTTTGGTGCTACTAGTCAGTGCAGGTGTCATTGACTGTTACCATGGTAACATTGGTCTTAGGCCTGAGTTAGTCTGTAGGTAAAGGTGTAAGCAAAACTGACTTTGTTAATGTGTTGGCCAGTCCTTCAGGGGATGGGATGGGTATGACGCGTGAACTTGAGGCTTTGAAATCATAAATAAATGTTTGAAAACCCAATAATAACATCTGAATATATAAATTGCAATTTTTTTTTATCCTCTTTGGGATGAGCATTTAAAAGAGGTCTATCCCTATTGCAAATCTGCTCTCAGACCATTATAAGATTTTACAGGATTATGATAAAAGAAAAAGCCCCATTGGATTTATTGTTAGAGAGTATGGAGAGAGTTGGCCAACAGGCTAAATACAGTTTGGGTCTGTCTGCTAATATGTTACGGCTGTGGCCTTGTGTAGGTTGAGCAAATTCATCTGATTGTTAAGGCCAATGTGGAATAAGGCTAGGCGTGGGTGAAACTCTGTATAGAGAGACAGTAAGAGTCAGTTGTTCCACACCATGAATGGAGCCGAGTCATGTCTCAACAAGACCCAGCTTTTATACAATTGGAAATGGAAATTGTTCCTCAGATCTCTCTCTCACACACACACACACACACACTCCAATATTATAATTAAATTTAAAGGTCATATTTATTTTTTATTAAACTTTGAAGCCACTCTAAGGCAAATGCATGGTGAAAATGGAAACAGTTGGTACATGATATTAATCTGGATTTTTTTTATTTTTTATAAATGATTCAACCTTTGTGTGCAATTAACTCTCTCTATCTCTGCTCTTGCTTTTTACGGTGTATGTACTATAAATTTAAATCATAAAGTTGAGGTTTGTTTAATTACACTCCAAACGACCCCTCCTCCCTCTCTCCCACCCACTTTTGTTGACTGGCTCAGTCGGTTACGTAACACATTTATGCCTCGCGCACGTGGCCACAGCCATAATAGACGGCAATATGTGGACGGATTAAACATTACCATCGACCCAGTGATCATTGCGTCCACACGTAACCCCACATAATACCTTTGATGCGGACAGTAAAGGGCGAAGTCGAGGGGAAATTCTGGTTAAATAATGGATTTTTTTTTCCCCCAGCAATAGACAAGACTCGCCAAGACGGATTCCTCAGCTCGGCACGGGTCCTCTCCGTCTCAACCATAGAAATAAAACACAATGAAAGCAGACGTGTTTGCTCATAACTAAATCTGACTGTACACTCAGTGACTGTACTGTGTTTTCATCTTTGCTTGTAAAAAAAACAAACAAAAAAACAACAACACACCGAGTAGTTTCTTTCATTTCCTTAGGCCTTGTGGAAAATGACATTTCACATTTATCTCAGAGGAAGAAGCTGCACATGTGAGCAACACCGATTTAAAATATTAAGCAAACATTAGTATTTCTGCCACAGAACTGACCATTAAAATATATTCTGAATAATAAAATCTAATTAAGAACATAATGTACATAGGCTACATAAATGCACTTTAACTCATTTTTATTCATAAGAGATCTCCCTGAACACATTAATGGTATTAGGTATATTTATTGCTCTCCCCTCTATATGGTGTCATCATGCCCTCACCAGATTACTGACCACTACTACTCTCTCTCTCTCTCTTTCTCTCTCCCTCTCCTTCCCTGTCTCACGCTACCCCTCCACCACCCCCACCCCTCCTCCTCCTCTCCTTCATCCCGAAGCTGTCATCCTGAGCAGTGCTGAGACGACGGCTCAATTCCTAAACGCCCGGATGAGAGCAGCAGGCAACAAACAGGGCAACATGGTCGCATGAGTCGGCCGAGTCGAGGGCAACCACTCCGGGGGGACGACAGCCACTGCTGGAATCTGTGACATTTTCGACGCAACCCACGCAGAACGGTTCTGGGAAAATACAGGCAGAGATAGAGGCGTGGAGCCGAGGAGGAACAGCACATTTCCCCCTCTTGCGGTGTCCTATTTCGTCGGTAAGTACATTTTGTCAGGCAAAAAAAAAAAAAGGAAAAAAAAACCGCTGCCCCTGTGTCTTTTACCCGTCGACGGGGTTTCTGTTTATCCACTTTCCTTGCGCATTTCTTTGTGGTGAGCGTCCGCGCGGGGCTGCGTTTACGGAGGACCGGGCCTGGTAAGTGTGAATACAGCGTAAAGTACAAATGTCTGTTTACTGAAATCAGCTGCTGCAGCTCCGAACCGCTTGTTCTCGTGCAGCTTTGACAGACATCGCTACTAAATGCTGCATTTCTCCACAAGTTGCTACATGTCGTGTTGGCGTGCTCGTACTTATTGTTGTCACCGATCGCACACAACTAAATGAGTGAGTCGAGCTGCCGCTACACGTGTGTGACTCCACATCCGATATCACAATAGCACCGGATCAGATCCACTGTCTGGTTCATTCCACCGGTCTGAACCAGTGTGGGGGGGAAAGGCTGTGAAAGCCAAGCGGAAGCGAAGTGCTTGGCCCGGTGAGCCGCTTTCAAAAAGGGTCTAATCATTTGACTGTTAATCACGCGAGTTCATTTCACTCTGTTGAGCTTTTCGTGCGCAGAGCAGAAACTGTTTGACGACAAGGCGGGTCGACAACCGGGCATGCGCAGTGTGCACAAACACTACCGCCCCATTGCCCAAATGATAATAAGTTGGGGGACACTGTCCCAGACATCTCAGAAGTGCTGCAGGTCACTTCCCCAGTCTCCAACAAGGACTCAAGGGTCCAGGCTTTTTTATTGTCACTGTGCTGCTGTGTCTACCTTGATATTTTACCTGTAGATGGTTTCATAATTTCTGTGGCACAACTTGTGGCACAAGGTAATAAACCTGTTTATCATGGCAATTATTGCAGCATACACTGTTTTCCTGCTATCGAGGCCCCATCTGCTTTTTCAGGGTGAGCCTCTTCCTTTGGCGCAGTGACAGATAACAAGAATTATCACAAACACTGGAACATGTGCACAGCGGACATACAGGGTTAGGATGTTGTGGAAAGAATAACAGGAAAACCAGGCAAAATAATTCAGCTGTGGTTGGAGGAAGTATTCAGACCATTTACTTCGGTAAAAGTAGAGATGCAGCATTGTAGAACTGTAGTCTGGTAGTGAAAATGTTAAGTGTAATTAGCAAAATGTGTATTTGAAGTGTCAAAGGTGAGAGTCTAGGTCAGTTTAGAAATATGGCCCATGTGAGTGTTATTATTACTGTTTTGATTAATGTGTAAGTGTTACTTTATGTTACTGTTGTTAGTGTGAAGTTGCATAAAATGGAATGAATCAAGTTAAGCACAAGTACCTCAAATTACCTCAGTACCAAAGTAAATGTGTTAGTCGCCGTTCATCGTTGTGATGCAGATCAGAGCTGAGTTAAGACGTTCACAAGTATTTACTGTGTGGAGTATGTCAAACGCAGTCTTCCAATTATGTCATTTATATTTCACATACTCCACGCTGAAGATATCTTATCCTATCGCCTACATAGGCAGTGGAAGCACATAGCATTCCTGGCGGCTGGAATAGGGTGTGTAAGTTAATGATTGATTTCCATACTGTGATAAGAAAGAGAGAGAAAGAAGACGAATGCTGGTGGTCTGTGACAACCTCGTGTGTTTTACTTGTTTTCTTCCACTTCCACTGTAACATCAGTTACAGCTTTACACAGCAGGGGCTCATTAACTGGAACAACCTAATACACTGATTGTTGTATCTCGTCTAGCCATAAAGGCTATAAGGCTGATATGATAACATATTGCGATAAGATAGACAGATTAATGACTTCCCTCTTTTTACACACCTTTATGCTTTATGTGAACAGGACTGCACAGTCTGGGCCTTCTGTTATTTCAATGATAAGGACAGTGTCTGCGTCCTCTCCCATCCCTCCCTTTGTTTAAAAAGGCACCCACCTCTCTCTGAAGTGTGCTTTAGTAATAATGAAGTGGTGCTGCAATTTATTTGCAGCCCCTCACACCCTTCACCCATGTTTATACCCTAGATACACCCTTTTTGAGTAACTCCTGAAGAGTAGCCAGCCAGCCTAGAAATGGCCTCTAAGCTTACTCCACTGGTTTCACATGGTCATGCAGGGATTTATAAAAAAAAATACATTTAAATTTCTTTAAGCACCCACACGGTTTAATCTCCTGTTTTGCATTTGAAGCCATCTGACTTGCAGAGGGATCCTACTTTCCAAGAAACCTTACAGTTAAAGTCGTGTGTGTCGAACCCCAGCAAGTCTCTCTGCAGTGATGCTGTCACCGGACAGAAAAGCTGTACTGTTGTTGCCCTCCTTTTGACTGAGCCTTAATTAAATTTCTCTATCACTATGGTGTGGAATTAAGGTGGGTTCACAGAAAAGATAAGGACAGATCCAATTTATATTTTGACTGTACTTTGACCTGCCCTTTATGAGTGTAATCCTTTTGGAAAAAAACCCAAAACAATCGAGGCAGAGTGATTCACACTTAATTGCCGGTTCCGTGGCGACAGGGTGCAGCCACAGCTTAGACCACACCGTCGATAGAGTCTCTCTTTTATGTGAACCCTTAAATCCAGATGCTTCATAACACTCACAGACTGGTGCATATTTAAACAGCAGTTTAAGTCAGACAGCTTAAGCATGTGTCTTGGCAGTTCTGTGTTGGGGATGGCTGACAGTGGAGGGGGGTGGGGTGGGGAGGTGGAGGTGTTTTTGTATGGACGGAAGAAGCATGTGTACATTGTGTAATGTTTTCATGTTCAACAAGATGCTGAGAAAGCTGTGTCAGACCAGTTTTCAGGGAGGTGTGTACTTTCTCACTGCACTCACTCACTAGCACTTTACTGTTTCTAAGAACTTTCTGTCATCCATGACTCCACCTTTCGTTCCAGGTCAATGTTAAATTCATCGTAGGCTTCTCACTCCGCGACGAGAATGTCCTCCATGAGCGGGCAGGTCACGCCACATTACATCACAGCCTCCTTCTGTGCAGGTCGTCTCCTTTTTCTCAAACACCCTATTTGCCTTGTTTTCTGTATTAGATTTCTGCACACAGTGAGGCAGGATTAATATTCAAGGCGTTATACATGATTGTGAAGGTCTGATGCACTCTGTGATGTCATATAAGACACAGAAAAACAGCAACTTATATGAAATGCTCATACCAAGATCAAATAGCTCATAGAAATAGTAAGCAGTTCATTTTCTGTCAAGCGATTATTCGATGATCCAACTCAACGTTTCAGTTCTGCAATGCAATTCCTTGTTACTCATCATTCGACATGTATATCTACAATATGTCACTATTGCATGTAGTGCTGCAACTAACTATTATTTAATTATTGCTATTTTTCAATTGTTAAGTCTATAAAACCTCAAAAACGTTAAAAAAAAAAAAAAAAAGAAAAGTCCTAAACCCAGGAATTTTCAGTTTACAATGAGACATGACAAAGAGAGAAAGAAGCAAACGGTTTAACAGTTATCAAAATACCGGATTCATTTTTCCATTGATCAACTAATAGATTAAGCAGTGAATCATTTTAGCTCTATCTGGGTGATTTATTGTTTTAGCTGTAGTTTGAGACTGGTGGTAAGACCAAGCAATTTGGAGACCTCACCACGGGCTCTCAGATCTTTCACTGTTATGATTAAAGCTTAACCAAATAGTTTGTTGATTAATCAAAAAAACAATAAAAAGATTAATCATTAATGAACATAATTGTTAGTTGCTGCCCTACAGTGTAACATAGAAGCTGCCAGCATAACTGATGCCAGACTTTTTGCTCTGATCTGATGTTTTGTCTTAAAGAAAGAAGTCAGAAATATAATTTTCCAGCACAGTCGGCTGTTGAAGCTACAATAGGGAAAATCAAGCTAGTGCGAGCACAAGACTCAAAAGCAAAACGCCCTCGGTGTGAGATGAGTAGTTGACCAGAAGCAAGTTCATAAATTGATTGACAGCCATGAGCGCCGACCCCTGACTTTGGCCTTCTCTGATTGGTTAGAAGGGCAAGGCTTCCTGCGACACTTCAGAAGGGAATGTCACTGCCAGTCTGTTCAACAAGTTACATACTGTAGCTTTAAGCGCAGAGCGCATTCAGAAAACATTTTCTAACAAACAGAAGAAATGGCCTCGGTCTCTGCAGAACGCCACAAAAGGGAAGAAAGAAAATTAAATGTATAGAAAATGCGCCGCAGTCTGTTCTGGTTTCCATGACGGTAGGGCCCCGTGCGGGCTGGCCCTTCTGCCAGTGGGTGTGTCTGTGTCTCTGTGGGCGGAGGGGCAGTTGGCACCAGGGCTGGCAGTGTCACAGTCAGAGAACAGTCTGTCTCTCCGATCGGCCCACCTCGCCCTCAGAGCACAATCACACTGTTATGTCTGAGGCCTCCTTCGCCATGGCAACATCACATGATAGCACTGAAAGAGTGGGAATCTTCATGCTGTGTGTGTGTGTCCGTGTGTGTGTGTGTGTGTGTGTGTGTGTGTGTGTGTGTGTGTGTGTGTGTGTGTGTTACAGCACCAGCATTGCTTAATCCACGTTACAGCTTAAAACCTGATTAAGCATGTCATTGATCAAGTGGAGCTGATAACGTGCCTTCTCATTTTTTATTGGCAAAGGTCAAAGCACAGAGAAGAGCGGGAAAAGGTCGGCATATGAGGGTTCTTGTTGATGTTGCTGTGAAAGGAAACGGAGAGGAGTGCACATTAAGCAAGCTGCTAGCTGTCAGTGATGGGAGATAGAGGCTGAAAACAAATGGAGGGAACTTGAGAAAAGAGGTTTTCAGACATCACAGTTCCGTGAGTCTCCTGATGATTTAATTTAGCTGTTTAAAGCCTGGGAAAATAATCCAAACCATTTCAGCTCTTAATTAGACTTTAGAACCACTGGTTCAGATCTGCCCCAGCATTTAACAAGATGTAAGTTGTCTGGACACAAAAATACTTGAGGCTGCATTTATACACTTAAATGTTTGTGGTTTTTTACACATGTATATGTGTGCAGCTGGTTTCAGGGAACTCCTGTCTAGTGGCCAGTTTATAACCGATAAAAACGCTTCCATCCCATAATGCTTGCCTGTCTTCCTGTTACCAATGTCACGCAGGCCCGCATTCTTCTTTGACCAAAAAATGAGCCGTAATAGCTCCTTCTGACCGACATGTCTTCGCTGAATGGTTGTGGTATTTTTTACGGTTTCTTCTGTCTTCTTGACAAATATCAGCGTTTACAGTGAGCACTGACTCAGTTATTTAATCATGCTGGTGGCTATTGGCTTCCTGTTAGTTTTCCTGTCTTGGTTGCTTTGAAAAGACCCTCCCTTAAGTTGGGGAGGGTGACACATTCGTGGAAACCTCTACTCTTTCAGTTGTGGCCTCCTTCAAGACAAAGCCTCTGGATTCCTGCTAGACGATGTTGCTAATGACTGTTTTAACCTGACGATTAAATGGAAATTCAAATTTAGACCAGTTGACTTATAGCAAGAAAACACTCAGAAAACAGTCAAAATTGCCACGATGATGAGCTGCGTTACCTTTTCAGACAGAGCGGGATGACGGCGTCTTCGGATCATCAACTTTCCAATTTACTTGTTTACAACATTGGGGCATTAGCGCTGGGAGAATGGAGCAGCCGTCTGTGGGGGCTGTAGCCCCAGCTAGTGGCCGGCAACTGCGTAACATCTAAGACACAACAGTTAACTGGTGTTGTAGATTAGTAAAATATTAATAATTAGTTTAACCCACTTGTATTTCTGATACCTACACGTTTAATCAGTCAACTAATTGCACGCATCCCTAATTCTTATCACGCAAAAGGAAACCCGTGCCACCTTTCATATGTAAACAATTAGTCATTTAATACCCTAGTTAGCGCGTGACTGGTTGTTTTACAACGATTTCTCTGACCTGTTGTGGGATTTTGGCCTCGTTTGTGCTCTCCACTCGGGCCATGAGAGCCGTTTTGTAGTGTCTCTGGTGGCCTTCTGTAAGCGGCAGGGTCTGTATCAAAGCACTGTCACACAGAGCGTCTCTTGTTTGGGTGCTGGCCTGGTGTTAACTATGCTAATGACAGGCTCACTGCTGAACTGTGAGGCATTGTGGTTTTATTTATGGTAGGTAGAATGGACATTATTTCCCTGTTCCCCTCATTCAAGTACATTTGTCAACGAGCAACCAGGGCTTGTTTGATGAGTCATAATGTTGCCACTAAGAGTTCGGGTCAGTTTGAGGTTTTGGAAAATGTTTGATGGCAAAACACGAGAGGAAATACTGAAAGAAGCATGGGAAAAGTTATTCTTGGCATGTGAGATGATGTCATGTCATGTGAGTGGCACATTTTGTCATTTTTGTGCAGGGTGGATACAAATCTATGACCCTGTTAACTACAAATTTCCTCCAAATTACCAGAGATCTGCTCACACACACTGTGGGTGGGCTGTGCGAGGTTGAAGAAAAAGGCCTTTGTATGGATCTCTTCTGCCTCCTTTGTTGTTTAACTTTTAATAAGACATAACTTACTGTTCTCATAATTCTTTTTCTCTCCTAAATGTTTCGACTGGTAATTCTGCGTGACACAACAAGTAACTGATCTAGAAAAAAGGGCACTTTCCTGGAGATTGATCACAATTTTGTGATTATGTGTGAACATAAACTTCTTGTGTGTAAATATTTTGTCACATGATTGTACACACGTAACCTTTTAAAAAAAAAAAAAAAAGAAAAATGTGTTTTTCATGTTCTCTAATGGGAAAATGGGGCTCAGGCATGTTTTGTACATGTGAGAGCTCTTTTGAGTTTGTAGAAATCTTGATGTTTGAACAGGTGTGAGCTCACGTGTTCATTTTAACTCGGCTCTCGTAGTTCTGCACCAGAGAGTAGTGAAGGGTGTGACAAGCCTTAAGAGATGAATGATGAACCTGTCTGTGCTGGTCCTTGCTGTTATGTTGATAAAGTTACCGCCTGTTTGCATTTGATTGTACGCTGGGGCAGGGCTCCATGTAAGGATGAGCAGCTGGCTGACTGGTCACCGCACACACTCATGTGACACTGCTATTTCTAGCCAAATCATTCCTTCTCTCTACTGCCTTTAGCAACAAGAGCGAGTGGTGGATATGTGACACCTCAGAAAGCAGCGAGGGCTGGAAGGTGGGGGCAGTTTGTCAGATAGAGTCTGGTGGGATCTCTCCAGAGGCCACCTTGCAGGGTGTGGATAAGCTAGGTAGAACAATGGCATGCTGGGCAATTGACTTTCAGAATTTCGCCACAAATCTGTCATTTGTCCGATAATGTTTGCACTGTTGTTTTTTTTTTGTTTTTGTAGTGGACACACTCAAAATAAACACATGAACTGCTGGCTGACACAATCCATCATGGCTGCTGACAGGATGTCAAAAGATCAGATGATTTTGATGCAATATGTTTTGTTAGAGTTCTTGCTTGGCTGCTTACATAACAAACCAAAACATAATAGTTTTCTGTCATTTTTCTCATCTCGAATGGCAATTTAATGGATTAGTACACTCACTGTGACACTGGCTTCCCAAATCAAACAATCAGGAATAAAACTCTCAGTACCCTCAGCTGACCTGTATGTCCTTACCGTAATTGAAGATCTCTGCGGGCATGCTTGCAATTTGTACTTCTGGTATTGATAACCCAGGTTTCTCTCGGAGTGCTGATCAGTGACATTACCATATTTAGTTAAGAGGGTGGGGCTCACTTGTCAACACATTCTCGCTCTGTCATGGTACATGATTTCTGGGGTGGTAGTTTTTCTGTCGTCAAGTCGATGTTGTGATTCCATTTTAGAAAAATGTATGAAGCAATATGGATAACAAAACCTCCCAATCAGTGTGATCTCCCAATCAGTTACATGTAATTGTATAGTGTTGAGGAAATAATACTGTGATCAGATATGATGATTGCACTGATTCATGCCCTTAAGCTCTAACGAGCAGAGACTGCCTTACACAGTAGTATTAGGGGGCAATTCTTTTCTGTTGAAAGAAGAATTAATCGAGGTATTCAAACTGAGCGGAGGATTGTATAATTGGTAAATTGTATAATTGGTCTTCTTTCGCTATGATAGTCCATAATAGAACCGTTTTGGAACGGAGTCTAGAAAATGCACTGGCACCAAAAATACTCCTGTACTACAAGACACCCTGGGGAAAATGCTAAAAAGTAGAATGTGTGCAGAATAAATGGGGTCCTGTCCTTGTACAAAGATGCTGTTCTAGGGTAATGTCAGGCCAGTAATTATGGGAGACAGGGATTAAATATCACTGAATATCCCCAGGGTTCCCTGTACTGAACAGGTGATGACATATTCATAATGTTTCACACATTCCCATCCCTGCTATGGCTACACAGTGAGTGACCCCACCACCACCCCAGTAATGCTGAGAAGGCTTACCCAGTATGAACTGTGGTCACAAAACCTGTCAACATACCCTTTACACATAAACACTTCTGTTTGTGACTCGCAAAATGTACGATAATTTGTTTTCCTTTGCCCAGGGCTGAACTGTTAACCATTTTTATATTGAAATTGCCAACCAGAGTCTGGTTTTCAAATTTTAAGCTGCAATTTTAATTATAACTTACATTATTAGCGGTGTCTGAATAAGCTGTGAAGTGAAAGTTCAAGAAAAAAAAAAAAAAGGTTTAAGACTAAAGATTGTGTCCTTGCTGTTCTTAAAAGACCGACAGAGTGGTGTGTCTTTTTGTGAATAAAGCTAGCAGGTAGTTGGCCAGCTGCAGTGACGGACAGCTGATGGACAGCTGATGTCTGACTCTCCCTGTCATGCCGTTGTTTCACGCTCAACACCTGAAAAGCTCTGACTTGAGACCTGCAGGGGTTTGGGGGCTGTGAGGCGGTCAGGTCTGTCAACCTGTGAAGCTAACGTTGAAGTTACCTTAAGCAGCTAAAGTGAAGAGCTGTCAACATTAAGTGCCTGAGCAGCAGTTTATTCTAACGTTGGTTGTTAACTATAAACGTAGTTCTTACTGAATCAGTCTACATTTGGGTCGTGGGAGGAGCAACAACATGGGGACAGCTTACTTCTGACTAACTTGATCCACTTTAATGTCTGCTTCCACACTAGGACAACTGAGCACCTACAGCCGTCAAACATCACCTCACTGCCTTACATCACATCACTCCGCCGGTCTTAGCCATCACTGACTTTACAGGCAAAGTGGATAATGTAGTTTCAAATCTAAGTTAAGGGACAGAATACGTTATATTTGTACTGTCTCTCTGCTGTAGTTACCATTACTTCAATTATTCCAATTCTCTCAACAAACCTGAAGTAATGTACAAAATAAATCTTAACAAAAATAAATCTCATCTTACATTATTATTACTATAAGTGGCCAAATATGCAACTTTCATCAACCAATAAAAAGCCAATTTTGAATGTTAAGATTTCAGTTTTTGTATAGAAAACTGTCTGAACTATGGGAGGTCCTCACCAACAAACATCTGATTCATTTTATATAATAATATAGAAACATGAGAGGTCTGTGGTAAACTGGGTAAAGTCAAATCTTTTTGATGTAAACCACAAATGGCTTGGATGGTTTATTTCTAGAAAACAATAGCAATTTAAAATCACAATTGCAGTTATATATTTTCCTCGAATCGACATTAATTTCCAGGAAGAGACTAAAAGTTGCTGATTTGTTTGCCACAGTCTGAAACTCTCACTGTTTGTTCTAATGCAACTTTACCTCACTTCTTATTATGTTCTTATGCGTAGCAGTGAAGAGGAAAATTGAAACTTGGGAGTACAGCGACGATGTATCTGGCTGAAGACACTAAGTGATCTGGTCACTTTTAGTTCTGCTTTAATAGAACAATGTTTCATGTCACGCCAATGACTAGCTCGTTAAAGAGTCATATCTGGGATGAAATAAAATTTACAAGTGTAGTTAAAGTGGTGGATCATTTTAGTAGAGGCAGTTGTGTATCAGCAAGTTTGTAATGAGAACAACTGTAGCCTTGCAGGAGGTGCAGTAAGCAGTAATTTTCTTTCTGTGACAAATAGAATATGTTGTTTATTTAGACTTTAAATGATCACTCCATGCATTAAGATTTTCTAGTGGTATATATGAGGAAAAAACAAGGGGCGGGTAGAGCTTCACTGTGCCTCCTCCTGGTGGGGGCAAGATGACGTTCTGATTTGAGGCGATGGGTGGAAAAAGTCTCAAGGAAATGATTTCTCCCAACAGGATTAAAGGTGACCCAGGCAAGCCCACCCTCCTCCGCGTCTACCCTCCATTACCGGAACACCAGCAGACCACTTGTCACAACGAGTTTCCTTCAGCGTCTAGCATGCTGCGATAGCACTCAGACACAAAGAAAGTAGCACATGTCACACACAGCCTCAAACGATGCTGTCCCCAAAAATATCTGTCTCAGTGGTCAGTGCAACAGCTGCATTAAAACACTTTTTTCTGACGGTCTGAAATAGTGGTGTTTTGTTTTGCAGGCAAGCAGATGGACAGAAATAGAGTAATAACATAGACATTTTGCCTGTGAAGAGAATTCGTTTTCAAAGTTCTTGATTACATTACAATCACTGATTTTGTTGACTATCGAAGGATTTAGTTTTACAGTACTTGTATCATAAAATGAGTCTGACTGAAACCTGTTTTTCCAACTTGCCTCACCACTCCTTCAAGTACAGCACAGTCTGCTAGTGTTCAACCCAACCTGCAAACATGTGATAGATAACGCTGGTCACACAGTGTGCACTCTGTAATGTTAAGATTAACTCATTCATGCTTCAGCAGTTGTAACAGCATCGATCTATGTCCCCCTGCCGTGCAATATTTTGGATTGACAATCCTGGATTCAAGATTGTGATTTTTTTTTTTTTTTTTTTTCTTTTTCTTTTTTTTTGGCAGTGAACAAATTTGTTCACAGGTTGATGCTGTCAGGAACCTGCCTGTGGACTGTTGAGTTTCTACATTTTTTTTCAACCTTTTTGGGAGTTTATATAGTTGAGAAATCTCTTGGCTAGAATTGATGCAGATCATAATATCTCCATGGCTCAAAAAGTCCAACTACAATCAACTTGGAGGGTTGTCACTAGTTTGTTGTATCTGTGTTAGTTTATCTCCATTGCTTTTCCTCTGGGATTCATTGTTGAGTCAACATTATAAAGACAGAATTACCTTCCCTAGAGGGAATACAACATACAGTTCATCTCCCATGGTGGTGGCATGCTATGCTGAATTCCCCAACAGTTTACGCTTTACGGTATTATTTTCAAACCAGCTTTCAGCTCCATTTCCCTCCTTTTTTCATACCAAAACACTACATTTACTCTAGTGAGGATAAGCTTTGTGTTAATATAGTACACAGTAAACAAAGTTAAGATTGAAAGTTTTTTTTAATTTGATGTGGATATAATTCAGTGTTGACTTTCAATGCCAAGCCCCTAATTTTAAGGTTGCTTTTTCTATCAGTTGCAAATTTGAAAATAAATGTCCCCCTTGTGAGACCCCTTGATGCGATTAAGGCCTACTGCTGAAGTCGTCATGTGAAATCCCCCTCCCGCAGTGCCATTCTTGCAGCTCATTCCGCGGCCTATCGTCCACGGCTAATGCTAGCAGCACGTTTTTGAGCATTACTTTTAGTTTTCACCTAGAATAACAGCGCCGGGGTAATCCGCTGACACAGTGACTCGCAGGCCTAATCCCACCAGCCTCGTGTCTTTTCTTCCGCTGTAAGTGTAGGCTGTGTAACCTAAGGTTAAATGCTGGTTAATGCAGTGTGTGTGTGTGTGTGTGTGTGTGTGTGTAATGTGTGCATGCATATGTTGTCTGTACAGAGGCTTGGCATTCCTGCAAAGAGGTGGCAAAGCACAGGACCCCATGTTCCCCCACCGCCGCCACGTCCACTGCTACGTGCGCACAGCAGCAGGTCTAATCAAAGCAGTCCATAATACTGTTAGCTGGGTCATGTGCTAGAAGCCAGGATTAAGAGCAGGAGGGCACAGGCCACTAGATCCAGCTTAAGAGGCAGCGTTCTCGCTCTCTCTCTTTCCCTTTTTCTCTTTCTCTCTCTCTCTCTCTCTCTCTCTCTCTCTGTCTGCCTCTCTCTCTCTCTCTCTCTCTCTCTCTCTCTCTCTCTCTCTCTCTCTCTGTCTGCCTCTCTCTTTTTGCTTCTGTGCTCATCTTTTCACCTCACATGTGGGGACGCAGCCATTCAAGGTCACGAATGTCCATTATACTGTAGTGAGACACACAGTGAATAGAAACAAACACATCTCCATACTATACTATGGCCGATTTAAAAAAACAAAAAACAAAAAAACAAACAAAAAAAAACACAGTTTGTACTCAATGAATTTGCTCCTTTTTTTTCCTGAAATCTGTCCACAGACACTTAATACTGTCACGCAGTGAACCCGTGTCCAGATCAATGCAGATATGTTCAGCTCTGTTTATGTGTCTAATTGTGTCCTTCCTTAACCTTTCATCACATGCTGTTCCACTGGCAGCGCGCTCGCACTGTGTAGAACTTTCCCAGACAGCTGGCACTTCTTTTCAGTCATTGTGGCCATTTTCAAAGAGACAGACCTGTCATCAAAATGAGCACATTGAAGTACAATACACAGCAGAGTGCCTGGAAATGTATTCTGTGTTTTTATATTTGTAATTTATCTGGATCACTTTGCATAGATCTGTTTTTACTTTACTACTCTTTACTTTTTCTGTTCATCAGTGTCACCAGTAGGTAGTTTGCGGAGACGTCCTGAGCTAGGAGCTTTACGTTGTTTCCCACAGTAGTGTTTAGACCCTGTTTTTCTTTTTTTAAAGCGTCCAGTCTCTCAGATGGATCATGTGACACATGACAGTCATATGTCAGCATTTGCAAAAGACCAGCATTTTTGGTTCTCCTCTTTGGAGAACACTGAGTAAGATTTCATGTGGCTGGAAGACCAAAACGGAGACGGCAAGATGTATTTATCCCCATTACTGTGAATGTAGCCTGAAACATCATTAATCATATCGGTACCTCTCCTTTCTCACCGAGTCTCTTGTCCTCTTTTCGCACTGCATTTTCAGCAATCACTAATACCGGCACCCACTTTGCCCCAGTAACACAATTAAATGCCACCGAGCTCGCCAACAGTAGATTACCAGTCCCAGCAGTCGAGAAAGAGGTAGGTAGGTTGGAGGTCCTGGCAGTGCTTTGTGAGCACAGAGCCAGATCAACATTTCTCAGTTTCCACACCTAAGAGAAGGAGAGATTGGAAAGGGGGGTAGGCAGGGAGGGGGAGTCGAGAAGAGGAGGAAGGACAGGGGTGAACGGGACTCGTTTTTGCTACTGGACACCTATGCTGATTCGTGGAAGAGAACTGGAACTGTCTGGCTGAGGCTGAGTTTGGGAGGGGGGTGAGAGAGGAGAGGAAAACAGAGAGAGGGTCAAAGGTAAGATGACTCCTACTCTGAGGAATATGGAGACAGATGGCCGAAAGAGAAGAAAGCCGGACCCCGACCTTAAACAGCCACAATTGTTGGTAGGTACCAAACCTAATTGTGTCGGTAGTCATATGATGTGAAGCCTAGCCAACAAAAGCGGGCCCCTTACTGTTGGTAATAAAATAGTTGGCTCTATATTTGTCTTTGAGGCACATTTTGATTGGTCAATTAGGATCCCTGTTGTGAGCATGGTTTATTCTCAGAGGTGACTAATAGATTCTGCCAGTCTAACAGCATTATTTTGAGCTCTGCATCCATTGTGTGGCTGCTATTTTGGCTTTAGTGGGTTTTTTTATGCTTCGTGTGTATGTGTGTGTGCGTGTGTGTGTGTGCGCTCAGCTGGACGTGTCTAGAGAATAATTTCAAATCCAATATTAATTGACTTACAAGGGAAAAAAAAAACACTACTTGTTGAAATCATGAATATTTACATCTCTTAAATGTCATTCAGTTATATCTGTGTATGTTTCTCATTTGTTATGTAGTGTTTTTTTAACCACCACAAACAGTGTGAGGACAGCGCAGTGCTCTGTCACTTACTGAAAACAGTTGTACAGACACTCTGATAGGGAGGAGTCGCTTCAGTCACTTTGCCATTTGAGGGTGAGGGAGTCAAACCCTTGCACAGTCTCCGCTGAAACCAGAGAGAGCTGACCTTAAGAGTATTTAAACATAAGGCTTACTCAACACCGAAAGCCAGAGGGGGGGCTCGATTGTTTGCTGTTGTTACACGGCCTGCTTTAGTGTTGCTAAAAGCTCGGATACTTGTTCAGTCTGTGGAGGGTGAGACGCTGACGTTTCTCTGATTTCTGTCATCCTCTGGAGCTGGATTTAAGAAGATAGCTTGCCGCATAAATCCACCAAAGAAGGAGTGAAAATGACCAAGTGGCAAAGTCTTTTATGTCATAGACGGCAAACACTAATGTGACAGAGGTCCAGTTAGAAATAGTGATAAGAATAAATTGATAAATTGGTAAGTTAGAAAGGCCACTTGAAACTTAATGGGTAAGCGCTCCGATGTTCCACATCGAAGTCTGTGTCCGTGTCTTGCGTTTGACACCACATTCGGTGTCGGAAAAAGTTGCATGTAGCCTTTTATGACCCCAGGGGGAGCTGCACCTGATAAGATAATCCAATTTTAGTCCCACAGTGGATAAAAATTTGCAGTATTACAGCAGCAAAGTGGACAGTATGAGGAAAGGAAAACTGCGAAATCTCTCTCTCTCTCTCTCTCTCTTGTAATAATATAATATGTACAATTAGATTTTCAAATATAACAAAAAATAGCAGCAGATGAGGGATGAAGTTTGATGAATTGCCTCGAGTGATGTCACTGGAGGTAATGTTGATCTGAAGACTACAGGTAGGAATCTGTGTTGAAGTTATGTAGACAGTTAACAGTGACAGTTAACACCAAACCTAATCATGTCAGTAGTCACATGATGTGAAGGTCCTTACTGTTGATGATAAAGTAGTTGGCTCAATATTCGATATGTTACTGTTGGCTGTTGTTTGTCTTTGTCGTTGGTGGTTAGCGGGTGCTAATGACACAAAATCCATTCATCAGTCTAATTTATCATCAACAGTTGTTATTATTACATTAGCTGTTGAGCTAACGCCGCCACATTCTCATCAATGTTGTTAACATCAGTGTTGATTAATGTGCATTGTCATGTCTCTATATAAATAAATAGCAGCTGAACTTAAATAAACTATGAAGGGAGAATGAATATTGATGAAACATGAAGTAGAGAGGCGATTTTTGTTTCAAGGCAGGGATTGTGCTGTGGGACGTTTCACTGCTGCCCTGGGACGTAAGTGATAGCAAGGAGACCGAAGGATGATGATCACTCATCTCTACCAAGGTAAATCAGCCAAAAAAAGTGAAAAGTGTTGATGTAGCTGCAGTTCGGCATGAATTCAAACAGATTGTCTGTGTGTGCTTGTAATGGCCGTCAGAAGCAATCTGAGGGATTACCAGAGTTACTTGCTTCTTGACAACCTGACTTAGTGCTGCAATGCAGACCCATGGCGGAGGGGAGAAAATAGAATGAGTGAGAGGATTTATGGAAATGTCTGTGTGTGTGTGTGTGTGTGTGTATGTGTGTGTGTGTGTGTGTGTGTGTGTGTGTGTGTGTGTGAGTGAGAGGAGCCTTTGAAGATGTTGTTGAGAGCGACATACTCTTTGCAGTCGTACTCGCCGTTGTTGTCATTCTTAAGCGACCCCCCTCCTGCCCGTGGAGGCTGACTGATCTTAGCACTGTATGTGTGTGTATGTGTGTTAGTTTTGGGTTCTAGGAGACAGTGCCTCCCTGCTGCGAAGCACAGAGTCAGAGGCAGCAGGTGCAGCTGACGCAGATAGGCTTTTTAGCAGGCAGGGCCAGTTGGGGGACAGAAAGGGAGAGAATGAGTGAGAGACGATAGAGGGGGAAAAAAGCCACAGGAGCTCAAACAAACACAAGATCAGACCTCTGAGCAGCACCGGACAAATGAATTTATCGCCCCTATTCTAGTCCTTGTGCACAGTATGTGAGAAGGAAGGGAACAGGACCTGAACTGCACCAGACATTGCCTTAGCTTCAGCAGTGAACGTGAGTAATGAGTGTTTTTAAGTGTGTGTTTAAAACTGTGCTAAGATTGTGTGGAAATTGAGCACAGCAGAATCTGTGTGAGGTAGTTTGAGGTTGAGCCAAATCTCTGGTAAAGTTTGAAAAACATGCATAGGGACGTCATAAGCGTTTAAAAAGACCAGACTATTGTGCTGCAGTCATAGTTTAGAAAACAAAATCTCCAACTCATTTGTGTTTCTTGCTTTACCTCCCATTGACCAGTTCACTAGAAAGACTTGTTAATATGTATGCAGTGGTCTGTGTGCGTGATTTTTCCTCTCCATGCTTCTTGTAGCATTACCAGTGAGTGTTGAGGAACTGCTGACGAGACGTGGACTCTTTAGTCTGCTTTGTATTTTGTCAGCGATGAGTCTGCAGTGACTCTGGTCCGCGCTCTTCATTGTGTCGACGACAGCCTCTGTCTCTGCCTCTGCCTCCCGAAACCAAGTCACATAAAGGCGTCCTGTGTTCAGCACGTCTTTTTGAAAGGGACAATTGTGGCAGAGAGAGAAAGGGAGAGAAAGTGACGGATGGCTCACAGCCAGTTACCGGTGTGGAGATAGTGTGTGTTCTTCTGTGATGGGCCCCCGTGTTACCAAGAAAAAAAATGGTCCAAACTGGCCGAGCTCATTTCATCATATTGAAATTCTTTGCATTAACAAGCATCGTAGATGATTGTGTAACCAAGACCTCGTCGCATTGTTGCTTCCCCTCTGAACATGTGCGTCAGTATTTAGCTGCCAAAATGTGCACATTATATTGATCCGTCTCCAGCTTGTATTGTGTTGTGACCGGAGTCACGGAGGGAAGGCGAGTGCTCTGAATGCCCTTGATCCGTCTGCATGCTTTTCTCCGGCTGTAAAGCACATCCACGCACAGGTTCACCTCCTCTCCTCCTCATCTCCCCCTCTCTAGTTATCCTCCTCTGCAGTCATTGGCTGCCCTCCTCTCAATCCGTCCGTCCTCTCCGCACGCAGACAGCCAGTCAAACAAGCACCTCGGCCTCTCCGACATTTGTCATTGGCTGGCGTGTGCTGTGAATGCGGATGCTTTCCTTTAAGGGGCAGTCTAGACTCAGCTGGTAACGCTGTCTCTCTCTCTCTCTCTCTCTCTCTCTCTCTCTCTCTCTCTCTCGCTCTCTCTCTCGCACTGTGTGTGTTGCTCTCTCTCGTTAGCTCGCTCACTCTCTCCTTCTCCCTCCTGCAACACCACCACAACCTGCTGATTTCTCACTAAGCCTCTGCTGCTCATTCCCTCCTTCCCTTCCACTCCTCCTCTCCTCCTGTCATCAACTGTTCTCTCGCACTCGCTCCTCATAATTTCATTTCCCGTCAATCACATGCTCACCCCCATTTTCTTCTCGGTCCGTTTTTTCTTTTTTCTTTTTTCTTTTTGTTCTTTTTCAACCTATCATTTCTCTCTGTCAGTGCTTTTCCCCAATACTGTCATTTTGCCGTAGACATTCACTAATTTCCACCACTTTCCCACCTTCTACTGATGTGAGGAGACATGAAGGTGAGTGGAGTTGATTTCCAGGCTTTAAGGCTCCTGTGTCTTTCTCTTTTCTTCTTTCTTTTTTTTTTTGTCTTAAGCAGATCTCTCTCTCTTTTAACTTAGTAAGCCGTCTGGTAGATGAGAGTGAGAATCCTGTGTCCTTGGAGGCACGGACTGCAGTTGCGTATGCTTCAGGTGTGACAATTAGCCGGCGCTGGTTAAGATGCTGCTGTGAGTCATTATCTGACGTTGCATGTATGTTCTCCTAGTTCTGCTCCTTTCAGCATGTGCCTAGAGAAGACGCTGATGAGAGGGGGGGGGGGTTTGAATCATTGCGTGGATAGTGCAGCCGCGTGTCAATGCAGACTGTAGCTCGTGACACAGTGTTTTGCACCAGCTGTGGCTGTGGTGCATTGGCATCTCAGGCTCAGATTAATGAGCATTGTACAGCGATCACAACAGCAAGCAGTTAGAGGAGTGATCGCAGTAGGTAGTTTGCACACAGGTCATGGCACAAGACACATGCTTCCAGAGGTTGATGCTGTAACAGATAAACCGCTCTGCTCAGCTTGTGATGTAGCTGGATAGTTGAAATTTCAGTTAAGTGGATGTTCTTCACATCTATTGAACAGTTTTCAAACCTTGAACTTGTCCTCTAGACGTCATGATTGAACACTCTGGCATATTAAACATGAAGACCTAATTTAGTCTTGTTTTCCCCATGATGTGTTCTTTTTGTGTCATTGCCCTCATTATGTGTTACTGTTTGCCACCTGGCACACACAGGAAGAAAATGTGTCTGCCAGTAATAATCCTCCAGAGCATGTTGCCACACAGACTGTGTCGCTTTTAAGTGTTTTTATTCAGGGTTTCAGCTCTTTTAGATGGGAGAGCAGTTTATTCCAAGCTGGGCATGAGAAGGTAGATTATACAAGACTATACTAAACAGTACTTTTCTACTTTAGCGGACAAAAAAACACTTTACAATTTGGTTTTCTCTCTCTCTCTCTCTCTCTCTCTCTCTCTCTCTCTCTCTCTCTCTCTGCCATGGAAGCTCCTGGCTTGCCAGTTGGGAGCACTATGGGGGTCAGTCTCTTGCTCAAGGACACTTCTTTATGTGGACAGGAAGAGACAGGGATTGAACGGCCAGTGATTAGCAGACAACCCACTCTACTTCCTGAGTCACAGCCGCCCCCCCGAAACTGAAGTTTGCATCTTATAAACACCAAAGATTCAGCAAAATTAGTTAACACTTATATTCAACACTTCTTCTTATGTTCATCTTGTGCAGATGTATTGATATTCCTTCATGGATGATTGATTTTCACAACAGCAAGACAATATCATAATAAAATGTTAATTAAAACTGTTATAAACGATTTGAACTTACTCAGGCAGTATAAACAAAAGTATGTTCAGTATGTCCCAAGTGCATGGATCATAGCTAATATATTGCTAGATATACATCTTACATAAAGTTCTGATGCATATCCCCTGGTGTCATCAAGTACATCAAGGTGTGGAGTAACAGCAGTCACATCGGTCAGCTCCCGAGTTCCTGGTGGTCCCAGGTTCAGCACCTTGGACAGCGCTTTGAGCAGAACGTTAGAAATGATCCACCTGAGCAGAACAGTGAAGCAGGTTGTTACATCCTGTAAACCGATCGGTCGACAGTATGTAAACAAACGTTCATCGTAGCTTAACATTATGTTAGCGTGGTTAGCTTTTGAATTCACACAGGCGTTGTTGTGACCCAGAAACCTCCAGACGGATAAAGTCACATTAACATCTTATACAAGCCTGAAATGAACTCATTAACAGTATATTAATTCCACCATGGTCTTTTAAACCAATTTTATTTTGTTTTGTACTTGACATGATAATTAACTGGGAAATTAATATTGTTGGGTTGCAAAGGCAGTTGAAATGTAATATTTGCAGGTCTCAATGATTACTATACATTAACTTATCAAGACATACTGTGTCCTGCTCCCTGTTAGAGCATGTTCACCATCATCATCCTCATCATTGCTCTGCACATCGTCTCAAACATCTCGACTAAATTTAATACCTTGTTTCGTCTCTGGTCAAATAACCATTGCTGCCAGTTTTCAAATTAAATTCAGGGCGTCACTGTCTCATCTGCTGTTTATTTACCTGCGTCCGAGTGGCCAGCAAGACGGCAACATAATCAGTGCAGTGCATTGTTACCCATGCAGCACAGAGCAATTACGACCACTGCCGGTGAATCTGCATTATGGTACTGCAGCCTCTGCTTCTTTTCTTATTTGCAGCCCTGACTCTATTCCGTGCCTTTAATGCTGAGTAGTTGTTACCAAATTATATTTTTGAGTGTAATATTTCTAAATTGCAAATGGATCTCGGAGATAGTTTACTCTTGACATGTTAAATATCATTGATTTTTGTGGAGTTCCTCTAAGTAAACTATTCTCTTTGTGGAGACATAAAAGCGTGAAGGATAACCTTCAGAAAGGTTGCGTAACATTTTATGCAACTTATTTTGAAAGTGAGTTTTACGATATTAATTTATAAAGATTCAGTGTTTTCTTCCAAAGGAGGGAAGTCTTTTCATTTTCAAGGTCCTAATGAATCATTCATCGGAGCAGTGTAAACAGTCACAAGTCACACAACTTGACTGCGGAGCCTGAGATGGTGAGGATTCGTCTAACACACTGAAGGTCATATTGCCACTCTGTTAGCAAGAAAGCCATTTCATATGAGCTCAGGTTAGCTTGCGTCACACACATGAATCTTATAACTGAGTCTCTGGCAGATAGTGTACTCTGAATGATGGCTGTTTGTACAAATCAATGTATAAAGAAAGGCATGGCAGGTGTGTTCACTTACTAGTCAAGGACATAAGGTCACATACTTTTTCTGTGAAAGTGATTTTGATGATCAAACTGAGCAACAGACATTTTGATGTTTTTAAAGCAGATGCTGAGAGCAGTGGACAGATGTGGTGTACTTGACCACAGCTTTTAGGAGACATTTCTCACTGAGAAATTTCACACCTTGGATATTAACACAGACTGTGTGTGTTTTATATTTGGCAGTCTGGGGGTATTGTCCACAGGTTGGTGGTCTGTGGATGACAGTGATGTCCAAGAAAAAGCTAAAGCGTGAAAGGGCAGAAGTTTGTGCCCCGTCGTTACAAGGTCCTGCACTAGCTGGAGCCTCTTTCTGTAGTTTGCATATTTTCCTTGAATTTGCATGGGATTCTTGCAGGTGCTCTGGTTTTTCTCCCAATCACAAAATACAGTGCATGCATGTAAAATACTCCTGCCTGCCAACCTGCTCGAGGGCGCACCAGGAGGCACTGGAGTTGCTCTCCTGTGCACTGCGCTGTGGCTGCTGCTAAGTAGTTAAGATGGGTCCAACACAGAGACTAAAATTCCCTGCAGTCATTAAATTAACTGTAACTTAATATCATCTGGAGTTTGTAGCCTTTAGCCGTCTAGATTCTTTCAGACATTTAAGCTACAGTAGAATCATATTAAAAATCCTTATTAAACTCTGTATTTCTGGGAACAGAGAGAGCTACTGTAGAGATGACGAGTGTTTTTCCCTGCTCTACACTCCCATTCTAGTTTTTCTTTAAATAAAATCCTCAGAGTTGCTCCTCATAAAAACGTGGGACTCTTCTGGTTAATGTAAAGAATCATGTAGGTTTATATTTTGGAGCATCAGCTTGAATTATTTCACATTTGTTCCTTAAAAATCAGGCGACTGGTTCTAAACATTACAGTATTCATGATCCTTGGCCACCGTTGCTATGGAGAGAAGCTAGTCACAGGAAGTGAATCAGAGCTTTAGTGAATTCAAAACGTTTTGTTGTGAAATTTCTAAACCAAATATGGTGCCATAGTTGCTGAATTAATCCAATATTGACCCAGAATTTAAAGGTAAATTGATTTAAGACACAGATTTCATTGTCACCTTTCTCTAAACTTTAATCTTCAGCTTTCACAAGCTGTTAGCAGCACACGTCCGAGAGTTTTAAGTTCTGTGATTAGATCTTTCTTTCTGAAATGCACCTCTCACCCCAAAGCCTTTATGTACACAAGCTTGTACCTTCAACTTTTCTATCAAAGAACTGGATATTTTCTCATGAAGTTGTGTAGCAATATAGGTAATCTTTTATACTGATCAGTGTTTCCTCTAGGATTTTTTTCAGCAGTGGGGACATGCTATCCGGGG